>NC_084614.1:56269889-56569889 GCF_033978795.1 Nerophis ophidion
CGGAATCCTTTGCATCCATGACCCCCGTGCGTCGGTAAGGTGGGCGGGCTTGGGGGCACAGGGGTTTAAAATATAGTCAGGAAGAGTCATGGATGCAAAGGATTTTGGGTATTTGTTGTGTTGCGTTTATGTTGTGTTACTGTGATGATGTTTTCCTGTTTGTCATTCTTGTTTGGTGTGGCTTCACAGTGTGGCGCATATTAGTAAGATTGTTAAAATTGTTTATATCACAACCATCAGAGTACTCTGTCACCCAGTATGCCTTGCAGTCGTGTACGTGTATTTGCGGACGCCGCATACAACATGTTACTGAACTGGCAAGCAGTTTGTACATGTTGTAGAAGGCGTCAAAGTCATTGGCTTCATAGCACTCCCTTATTCTCGTTAACTGGATGAGCACCAGCAAATATTCGCGAGAATGGATGCGGCTCCCATTATTATCTTAACTCTGTGAAACGGGTCAAAATAGTTCTTTGAGTGGTAAAGGTTGCCGACCCCTGATATATGACAACGGGCGGGCGGTTGCGGTTTTGTTAAAATGTTGGTTCGGGTGGATGGCGGGTGGATGACGACTTTAGTGATGCAGTTGCGGATGATATAATTGCCTATTCGCGCATCTCTAATATATATATATATATATATAGCTAGAATTCACTGAAAGTCAAGTATTTATATATATATATATATATATATATATATTTATATATGAAATATTTGACTTTGAATTGTAGCTATATACTCCCCCACTCTTAACCACGCCCCCAACCACACCCCTGCCCCGCCCCAACCACGCCCCCACCAACCCACCGCCGACCGCGCCCCCACCAACCGAAATCGGAGGTCTCAAGGTTGGCAAGTATGCATTACGCTCTCAGAAAAGTTTGGAAAATGTGTCACGTGTTCCACAGGAAGTTGCATCAGTCACATCCTCTGCAGGACATGGGAAGGCCAACAGCTTTAATTAATTTGCGGTAAACAGTAAGCGATGATATTCTAACCTTGACTTGAAGGGTTGAACTCTCAGTGCTGTTTTTTTTTTTTTTTTTTTGCTGTTATTTATTTCTAAAATAACATTTTTAGTCAGTGCACATTTCTCATTGCCGTCAAGCAACTTATATAAATTATATAAGTCAATATTAAAAACTCACTCTTACATTCAATCATGTTGCTTAAAGTAGTCCTCTTCCCCAAAGGAAAGCTTGTAACAAAAATGAAAAAAATATATATGTAATTAAACATGTTCAGTATATTATCAGATTTAGAATTGAAAAAAGACAACAATATATGTTTATTTTGATAATGTTCCAACAAGCAAATGGCTCAGATTCTGTGTAATGGCCTTTAACTCATCCATCTCCAGTGATTCCATTGTGTTGAGCGTCCTGTGATCACCAAAGAAACACAGTCAGCTGGTAAACCAGAGGTTTGCTACAGCAAGGACACAAGGACATGCATTCAGGTAAAACCGAGCATTAAATCACGTCACAATATGGAATGTTTTTCCATCACAATATTGAATCCTGCACCACAAAACCATGTATGTTCTCTCCTTTAGAAAACATTTCCTCGGGCTCCAATCTTTGGGTGCGCATTGTTGTCTTCATTGTTATGCTCGTTATTTTTGCCATTCTCTTGGCTTTAGTTGTTGTGTTGTTCTGTGTACAGCTTGGAAGTGACTTCCAGTTAACATGAAGTAACGAGCCACCTTTCCCTGGTGTCATCGCTTGGACGTTGCAGTGTTTTTTGTTTTTTTGTTGTTCGAAAGAAATGTCTGCAGTGAACACAATGCGGAGAACTAAGCTTAGCTTTGGTGTTTTTCAACCATTTTATCTCCTCAAAGGTCAACGTGAGGTAAATGGAAGGTGCACAACACTGACAATAGTCAGTAAAGCAGCATAGATTTACTGTCCTCTGGAAATGACTCAACACTCACTCAGCCATTATTGTCGAAATAGCTGGCAACAGAAATGCAGTACGTACACCTCATACTAGACATCATTCCTTTAATCTTCTTGGGTATGGAATTCACCACAGCTGCACTGGTTCTTTCCCGAATCTTCTTCCACTTCTTGATGATGATACATCTGTGGTGGAAAGTCCGAAGCTTAACTGCAAACAAAGTGGTTTTAGTACAAAATTTTTATTTACCCAATATCAAAAAGTACAGGTTGGATTAAATTGCCCATGCAAACAGACATCGTCCTCCAGAGGATCCAGAATCAAACGAAAACATGCAGATCATATCAAATGTTGGTCCACTGGCTTTTTTATATGATTCCCTCATGTGTCAAGGTCCCGTTGTTTTGGATATTTTTGTTCCACAACATCCTTGAGTCCCTTAGTCATAATATACAATCAAAACATTTTGTAGACTGGTTGGCCCGACCCCAAATTCAACTTTCCCTTACATTTTTGCCTTGGTTCTGAATAGAAAAAAAAAGAAAAGAGCAGACCTCTTAAAGCTTTTTGACCTTTTTTTCTTTTAGGATTTCAACAGACACAAAATATAGTATAAAGTCAGAAATTCCACTACACATCAAAGGCGGATGTTAGACACTCTGTTCTCCTCCACCTCCCTAACTTGCTTGACGATGTTCAATTGGGTTGAGGTTTGGAAGAGAGAGACTTGACCACTTTATCACCTTCACTTTCCTCAGCAAGGAGGTTGCCGTCTTGGATTTGTGTTTGGGCTTGTTTTGAGAACATTGCTCTGTGGCCCAGTTTCCTAAAGAAGAAGATAATGCCCCTGCTTCACATTACACATTGTCGTTAATATTTCTGTGAGTGAACCACAGCTCCTCAATGCTGACAGCACTCAGGGAGATACAAATCAAATCAAACCAAATCAACTTTATTTAGAGAGCACATTTAGAATTTACCACAGGGTTAACCAAAGTGCTGTACAACGGGGGGGTGAAAAGATAATACGAGAACCCAGCAAACACAACACAAAACAAACAGAACACGATAAAAAATAAATAAATAAAAAAACAAACCATGGCATTACCATACCATGTTAATCTATAGGCAGGACAGTTATCTTGCTACTCCTTTGTCTCTTAAATTTTGGTCATAGTCCTGGACTATGCACATTTAGAAAGTCCATTACTAAATAGAACAGGTACAGAGCCTTTATACAGAGTGAAGACAGAATGCTCCAAGGTCGGTCTCTGGCTTAATTAGGAGAAAAACCAAGGTCCTTACTTAGTTTAACATCCACCTGGTTCATCCACCTCTCAAGACAGTAGGAGGTAACGCTCTGGCAAGCATCAGCAACTTCAATTATCTAGGTTCCTGGGTCAGAACAGGACATTAAGGTGAAGAATGTGCTGCCATGGAGAGCTCTGAATAGCATATCGAGTGAGTGGGAATCCAAACTCCTTTGACACTTCAAGATTAGCTTCTTCCAAGCAACTGTGAAGACTTGTGATCCTCTTTGGCTATAAAACCTGTACCCTGATGCCCACCCATCAGAAGTCTCTTGATAGATGGAACACCGGAATGCGGCATGTGGTCCTATTGAACATTAACAAGAGCGTATTACCAACAATAATCCCCATGAGGGCCTGCAAAGGCTATGTGACAGGGTGGCGTCCAGGACGATGAAACTTGCCACAGACACCCAAAAGTTCCTGCTTGTATGTTAGTGCTCTGGGAGCCAACACACGGGAATCGACCAAGAGCACATCCCATTCTCGCATTTGTGGACTTACTAAGGCAGGATGCAGGAGTGTGTGGAGTGTAGAGATTTACAGAACATACCCGGATGTGTGGGCAACAGCTCGGCGACCTGTTGGACGATGACGCACAGATTGAGTTGTGTTGCCAGCTATTAAAACAATAATTGCTTTGTGTTGTCTCATCTTTAGAAGATAGCAAATCTGCTACTAATAGTTATATAAGCTGTGCATTGAGTACTCTTAAAGGCCTACTGAAACCCACTATTACCGACCAGGCAGTCTGATAGTTTATATATCGATGAAATATTAACATTGCAACACATGCCAATACGGCCTTTTTAGTTTACTAAATTACAATTTTAAATTTCCCGCAAAGTGTCCTGTTGAAAACGTCGCGGAATGCTGACGTGTACGCGTGACGTCACGGACTGTTAGGAAATAGCGCTGCGCACACCCACAGCTAAAAGTCGTCTGCTTTAACCGCAAAATTACACAGTATTTTGGACATTTTTGTTGCTGAATCTTTTGCAATTTGTTCAATTAATAATGGAGAAGTCAAAGTAGAAAGATGGATTTGGGAAGCTTTAGCCTTTAGCCACACAAACACACTATGATTCCTTGTTTAAAATTCCTGGAGGTGAAACTTTTCTATGGATCCGAGCGGTCAAGCGAACATGGATCCCGACCACTTGTCAATCAGCAGTTTTCGGTAAGAAAATTGTGGTAAAAAGTCGCTTTTTACCGGAGATCAGCTGAGCTTGTGCCGTCCGTACAGCTGCTGTCGACTTCCATCAGACACTGGCCTAAAGACACCCGTGGATACACCCTTCCGACTCTCAGGTACTGTTAAACTCACTAAAACACTAGCAACACAATAGAAAGATAAGGGATTTCCCAGAATTATCCTAGTAAATGTGTCTAAAAACATTGGAATCAGTCCCAATGCAATCGCTTTTTTTTTTTGACATGATTTTTTTTTTTTTTTTCTCTTCTAGTCCGTCACTATCAATATCCTCAAACACAAATCTTTCATCCTCGCTCAAATTAATGGGGAAATTGTCGTTTTCTCGGTCCGAATAGCTCTTTTTGTTGGAGGCTCCCATTAAAAACAATGTGTGGATGTAAGGAGCCATCAACGGGTGACGTCATCGTCTGCGACTTCCGGTAAAGGCAGGGCTTTTCTGTTAGCGACCAAAAGTTGCGAACTTTATCGTCGATGTTCTCTATGAAACCCTTTCAGCAAAAATATGGCAATATCGCGAAATGATCAAGTATGACACATAGAATGGACCTGCTATCCCCGTTTAAATAAAATCTAATTTCAGTAGGCCTTTAAGTATATCCAACTTTCATATCAACGGTGTTGTCTATTAAAGAGACACTGCGAAAAAACATATTGTTGAAATGTAGGTGGTATATACTTCTGTGACTATTCAAAGACTGTATTTTCATCATCCGGGTGACAAAAATTAAGATGCTAATACATCACTGGCGGCATAAAACGTCATTCCATTTACTTGCCAAGAGTCTGTATTTAAGGCTTATATTTTACATTGTTTTTTTTTTAATTGACTAGTTGAGCAGTGCACATTATTTTACTGTGTTCTGTTACAGGTGTGTATTAGGCAGTATACTAGTTGTTTTTTAATTGTGCCCTCTGCTGGTTGTTTCCCAGAAGTGAAATCTATTATGCCTCAAAGACAGTATTGTTGATCCATCAAGTCTTTCAACAAAAGCAATCAAAAATCAATACATACAATTTATAATGCCCATTTCCTTGGCTTGTTTCTTTCTCTAACAGCACACCATGAAGAGTTGGAATGGCGATGTAACTTTGTCGTTTTTATTGGCCTGAGAGTGATAGCGTCCCACTGGGAAGAAAAAGAGAAAACAGCCTGATTGACTGAGCACAATTGTAATTATGTGCATGGAGGTAAAACACAGTCTTGCATTATCTGTTCTTTTTTCTGAATGAGGTTTCCGTGTGATAGTTCTGCCTGACCGCTTTCGTTTTCAAACGTATCTGATGATGCAAAAGTAGGAGTGTTGGGCATAGTGGAGGTTTGATTAGAAATACTGTTTTGCTCATTATCACTTTTACAATGGTGGCTTTCAGTTTGTGTGCGTGTGCGGCATTCTCAACCTGAGGCTGATGGTAAGTGTTTTCACACTGAGAAGCTTACAGTTTTAAAGATAGCTATCACGTCTTGACCATCAGACTGATACTAATACTTCCGCTCAGCCGCCTTGAGCACATCAGGGTGATGGATGACTAAAAGTGACCTCAAACTCAAAAATTCGGCACTAAATGTAACATTCTCTGAAAACCAGTGAAATACAGTACGTCCACGTGAGTGCGGTAATCCAGCCGTGTTCTCAATGCATTTGAACTTTTCTAGCAGCCACGTACATGTGATGGCTGCTAAAAAGTCCTTGACGGTTTAATCCCTTTGGAAGCTTCAAAGTTTAAGTGCGATTACATTCCAGATTGTCTGAGAAGGCAAGGAAGAAAAACATGTACCTAGTATGTCGAGAAGAAATACAGAAAAACCGACACAGTAATACCTCACTTTAAGAGGGTTTTTAGATAAGAGTTATCTCTCGGTTAATTGTTAAGCAAAAATTTGAGCTACATCCCCGCCATTATTTGCTGTAGCAAATGTCACAGTGAACCCTGTAACACCCAAGCAAAACGTCTGGTATTACTCGTTAGCATTAGATTAGAGGTTGATATCAACATAACTTTGTTGTCAAAGTTATTTGGTGACGAACCCCAGGATGCAGAGATGGAGGCAGGCATGGAGTGAGCAAACATGATTTTAATATAAATACTAAGACAAAACCAAACAAAGGGTTCAAACCAAATGGGCACGTAGGCGGATAAAAAACAAAAGGCCTAGCGTGGAAGCTAACAGGTATCTAGCAGAAAACAGAAAAACGGGAAACAGCTAATGGCTAACAAGAAAACAAAAAGCTAGGAGAAAACAAACTACAAATAGCTAACAAAAACAGCTTACCGCTACAACGACCAGGACAAGATGTAGCTGAAATGATGCCAGACACGACAGGTAGCAAAGTACGAGAGTGACATGAGGCAACAACAATACAAATGACAATACAATGATCCAGCACTGACTGGAAGACAAAGTGGGTAAAAATAGGAGCGGGCTGATTGACAACAGGTGTGGCCAGGTGCCAATCAGCCGCAGATGAGCACACAGGGAGACAAACAGGAAGCTGAACCAAAATAAGAGCACTTGACAGGAACTAAAGACAGGAGATACTAAACACAGAGGAAACAAAGACAAATGCAGAGGAAAAAACTAAAACATAGAAAAACTGTCAGGGGAAAGCCTGACATTTGTTTTCCAACCATGTGAAGAAAAAAAGTGAGCGTGCAGACATACAAGTGTTTGGAGTTAAGAACTTTGTCACAGAACCAATCAAGATCAGAAGTTGAGATACGACAATTATAATTAAAAAATCAGTACAACATTTATGAATTTCTGCATTTTCAGGTGTGCTGCAAAAGTATTTACCCCTCCTTTACCCAGTCATGCTGAATTGTTTTTCAAGAGGGGGGAAAAAACACGCTACATTTGATCACATTCATAATTCATATGTCATCCCTCTAAGGCGAGATAGTTTTGACTTTTTCTCTCACAGGGAAGTCTCAGGCCCTTAAAAGCACACCTTGGCGGGCTTTAGGGGGCTGTGCTGTCACTTAAAAGATAAAATATTCTGCAGAAAATACAACATAAAAACCTCCCATCAGTAGCAAACTAGCATAGGTTGTTTTAGGTTATCACGCTTTATCGTCATTTCCTTTTCTTTGTTTACCAATGTTCTTTTTTTACACCGTTCTCGACGCTTTCATTGGTGTGTTTGCTGGTGTTTTTGTGTAACTCTCATGTGACAAACTACACTGCAGTCCCACTAGATGCTTTTTATGGAAATGTGTAAATATACTTAGCCCTGAAGGGGGTGGATGTGACTTTACAAAGCATTTCCAATAGCATACTTCATAATTACTTTTCAAGTGGTGTTCTTTCATAAGTATAAATTCACTTATGCAACCTTAGTGCCATCTCTCTCCTCACACTTCATTAGGGACCTCTCTATAAATGTAATTAGATCCAAGAAAGGCTGTATCCAAAAATGTGCCTTTTCAAAAATATTAAAGAGAGCACGGAATCAATGAACGTAGCTGCTACACGGAAAAGAAAGTTCAATTTTGATTCGTTTTCGCAGTAGGACTCAGTGCAAGCTTGCATTATAATCACCAAAAAATATTCCTGCCCGCTGCTCCCCTCACCTCCCAGGGGGTGATCAAGGGGGATGTGTCAAATCCAGAGGATAATTTTGCCACACCCAGTGTGTGTGTGACAATAATTGGTACTTAATTATAAGCACAACACATTACAACCCAATCTAATAAAATGTGACACTACAAATAGGATTGTCTGTGTAAAAATGGAAACATGATTGTACATTGATGCTGTGTCTCACAAAAACGACTACATATTCACATTCACGCAACCTTTTCAAGGGACAAAACAATATACAATTAAAACTTGGATGATTTAGAGTAGAAAATGTACAGCTTGTAAAGCAGTATACAATTACAAACCCCGTTTCCATATGAGTTGGGAATTGTGTTAGAATACAATGATTTGCAAATCATTTTCAACCCATATTCAGTTGAATATGCTACAAAGACAACATATTTGATGTTAAAACTGAAAAACATTTTTTTTTTGCGAAATAATCATTTACTTTAGAATTTGATGCCAGCAATACGTGACAAAGAAGTTGGGAAAGGTGGCAGTAAATACCGATAAAGTTGAGGGATGCTCATCAAACACTTATTTGGAACATCCCACAGGTGTGCAGGCTAATTGGGAACAGGTGGGTGCCATCATTTGGTATAAAAGCAGCTTCCATTAAATGCTAAGTCTTTCACAAACAAGAATGGGGCGAGGGTCACCAATTTGTTTACAAATTGTCGAACAGTTTTAGAACAACATTTCTCAACGAGCTAATGCAAGGAATTTCGGGATTTTACCATCTACGGTCCGTAAAATCATCAAAAAGTTTCAGAGAATCTGGAGAAATCACTGCACGTAAGCAATAATATTACGGACCATTGATCCCTCAGGCGGTACTGCATCAAAAACCGACATCAATGTGTAAAGGATATCACCACAGGGGCTCAGGAACACTTCATAAAACCACTGTTAGTAAATACAGTTGGTCACCACATCTGTAAGTGCAAGTTAAAACTCTACTATGCAAAGCCAAACCCATTCATCAACAAAACAAAGGAATGTTGCCGGCTTCGCTGGGCCCGAGCTCATCTAAGATGGACTGATGCAAAGTGGAAAAGTGTTCTGTGGTCTGACGAGTCCACATTTCAAATTATATTTAGCAATTGTGGATGTGGTGTCCTCCAGAACAAAGAGGAAAATAACCATCCGAATTGTTATAGGCGCAAAGTTCAAAAGCCAGCATCTGTGATGGTATGGGGGTGTATTAGTGCCCAAGGCATGGGTAACTTACACATCTGTGAAGGCACCATTAATGCCGAATGGTCGATACAGGTTTTGGAGCAACATATGTTGTCATCCAAGCAACGTTATCATGGACACCCCTGCTTATTTCAGCAAAACAATGCCAAACCACGTGTTACAACAGCGTGGCTTTGTAGTAAAAGAGTGCGGGTAATTTCCTGGCCCACCTGCAGTCCAGACATATCTCCCAGCAAAAATGTGTGGAGGAATATGAAGCGTAAATACGACAACAAGACCCTGGACTGTTGAACAACTTAAGCTGTACATCAAGCAAGAATGGTAAAGAATTCCACTGTCCAAAGCTTCAACAAATAGTTTCCTCAGTTCCCAAACGTTTATTGAGTGTTGTTAAAAGAAAAGGGGATGTAACACAGTGGTGAGCATGTCCTTTCCCAACTACTTTGGCACGTATTGCAGCCATGAAATTTTAAGTTAATTATTATTTGCAAAAACAAAATAAAGTTTATGAGTTTGAACATCAAATATCTTGTCTTTGTAGTGCATTCAATTGAATATGGGTTGAAAAGGATGTGCAAATCATTGTATTCCGGTTATATTTACATCCAACACAATTTCCCAACTCATATGGAAACGGGGTTTGTACTATCGACTGAAAATGACTCAAAACAAAGGCATTATTGTTGAAGTAGTCAGTCACTACAGGAATTTACATATGTGCTGCCTTGCACATTTTGGCTTATCAGTGTCATTTTTGGCAATTGAATTTGTGTCGAAGCACCACGCAAACACACATCAACTGTCTAATCCATGGAGGCCCAAAGTGGGGCCCATTATCTCATTTTTTTGGGCCCGCCAAAGTGTGGCCATCAAATTTAATACATATTTAAAATGACTTCTTTCAAGCGCCACAATCGTTGATGGCATGTCCACAAGGCTACACTGTAAAAAAACCAAAAACAAAACGGTATATTTTACTGTATAAAAACATCATTAGTACCATTTTTCCATTTACAGTAATGCACTGTAAAAACAGGGGAGGCGCTATGGAAAAGGATAATCTTGGTCGCCATGCTTTGCCTGCTTTCCATTATTAATACCTGAGCGCTTAGAAATGTAGCATCCCCCATATGTCTAATCTGTCTGGGAAACATTTGAAAGAGGTCAGATGAAATATGGAGAAGGAGCTGGTTACAGAACAACACCTGGGAATGGTGAAATTCTGCAGAAAATAACCTTGTTGAATGTTTAAGGTAAAAAATGTACATAAACGATGCAGAAGAACATGTTAACTGAATTAGGCACACTACTTCTATTTATTTATGTTGGCATGATGCTAAATTCCTGCTGTTTGGCCTGCAGACCATCGACACATTTTCTCTTTGACTCTTGGAAGCCAAACGTTTGGGCACCACTGTTCTAGTCAAAACTAATGTTTGTTTTTAGTGTACAGCATGAACGTGTAACAATATGTCAACTCTTTATTGCTTAAAGGGCACAGTTGTTGTCCCTCTGTGAAGCTCAGAGCTACTTTTGGTTCCTGTCTATAGAACTAAGCCTTCTGGGTGATTGAATACGTAAACCGTCACTTTCTTAGTTGACATGTACAGTATTTAATATGTACTTATGCTGTATTTATCCAGATTAAGATGTTTCTTTTTATAGTTATAGTTATTACTAGGGCTGTGAATCTTTGGATGTCCCACGATTCGATTCAATATCGATTCTTGGGGTCACGATTCAATAATACATAGATTTTTTTGATTCGATTCGATTCTCGATTCAAAAACAATTTTTTTACCGATTTAAAAGGATTCTGTATTCATTCAATACATAGGATTTCAGCAGGATCCCCAGTCTGCTGACATGCAAGCAGAGTAGTAGATTTCTGTAAAACGCTTTTATAATTGTAAAGGACAATGTTTTATCAACTGATTGCAATAATGTAAATTTGTTTTAACTATTAAACGAACCAAAAATATGACTTATTTTATCTTTGTGGAAACATTGGACACAGTGTGTTGTCAAGCTTATGAGATGCGATGCAAGTGTAAGCCACTGTGACACTTTTTTAAATTTTTTATAAATGTCTAATAATAATGTCAATGACGGATTTTTAATCACTGCTGTGCTGAAATTATAACTAATATTGATACTGTTGTTGATAATATTCATTTTTGTTTCACTACTTTTGGTTTATTCTGTGTCGTGTTTGTGTCTCCTCTCAATTGCTCTGTTTTTTTGCAGTTCTGAGTGTTGCTGGGTCAGGTTTGGTTTTGGAATTGGATTGCATTGTTATGGTATTGCTGTGTAGTGGTTTGTTGGATTGATTATAAAAAATAAAAAATTAAAATTTTTAAAAATAAAAATAAAAAATTGATTTTTTAAAAATTAGAATTGATTCTGAATCGCACAACAAAAACGATTCGATTCGTATTCGAATCGATTTTTTCCCCACACCCCTAACTATTACTATTATTAGTTGGAATTAAAACATTACAGTAATTTGACGATAAGCTCTGATTGTGTGGTTTTACTGCCATCTACGGTCTACTTTCATGTCTGTACGGTATAAAGTGAGTAAAACAATACAGTATTTTTTTTTTTTACCCCATTTTTGTTGAAAGTCCCGCTCTTTGAGGTTATGTTCACAAGCGACACACAAACCATTGATAACAAATTTATAAAATCTTAAGTTTATTCAATGTTTAGTTCAGTTTATTTCGAACATGCATACGGTAAAATGTAATGCTTCACACAATTCCAGTTGTTTCATTCCAGTACGTCCAAAAAGGAGTAGGAAGAAGCAGAGCTTATTTAATCCTACCCTTTTCATACCATTGCAATTTTATTCAATTTTTTTGTGCTCTGTAACAGAACAGTGAACAAATAAATAATATACCATAATAAGCAAACAAATATTAAATACATAAATTTTGTCTCAAATATTGATTGGAGAAAAAAAAAGCCTCACAACACCTGAATTGTTGCCGCAACTCTCTGAACAAGCTTTTGTGAAATCAGGCATTTCAGGCCACAACGATCACAAAAAAAAAGCCTGTGGAATCCTGGAGGGGCTGACGAGTAGACAACACAAGTGTGGCAAGATGACAGTACCGCATGCCTGAGCAATCAGTAACGTTGTGGTCGAGGGCTGCATTAGTGCTGCCGCACTGAGGGAGCTGTGGTTCGTTGCGACGCGTTTAATGACCCTCTTCCCAGGGTAACTGGTCCACAGGGATTTTTTCCAATCAGGCCTCAAACTTACCTAACCTGCAAGCGAAAGAAAAGTGGAGGAAAGCAACAATGTTGAATATCCACCAGCCCTCATGGAGGAATGGAAGAGGATTAAGGCAGTGCTAAGCAATACACTCACACTCAATATTCGTACTTTTGATAACAACTTGAATTGTGATACGATCACTGTCTATTTTACACAGCAATGGCTGTATGTGTCACCCCAGTGCGCACTCATCTGGGCGCACCTCCAAACGCCACTCCGGCTGCTGCAGGCAGCTGTTTTCCATCAGCAATCTACACACCTGTTGCTAATGAGCTTCCCGGGCTCCTTAAGCCAGTGCAAACTTCCGTTCCGGGCCAGAACATAGCGCCTTGTTCCCGTACACAGCATTCTCCGTTCCCGCATTACGAGTTGTGTGTCTCGTCTCCCCACATTCCCTGTGGTTCCTTGGCATTCCCTGTGGTTCCTTGGCTGCCTCTTGGATCTTGACCTCCCACCTGGGCACAGACGTTGACGCCTCTCACCCGAACTTGACCTCACGCCTGCCCACAGACCTCCGAGCCTGCCTATCCCCCTCTTACCATTCCATACAACCACAGGTGAAGAACAAAGGGCATTACACCACAAAGTAATACAGGCAAAGGACAGACTAAAAAATAACATTTAAAACAGGTGAAATAGACATTGAAAAAGCAAATACAAATTATCTTAAGAACAATGTGTTAGATACATAGCAGTTAAAACGGTAAACAGTTTAAACAGTTTAGAGTCTCATGCTGGGTTAAAAGCCAGTGAGTAAAAACAGGTTTTAAGAAGGGTCTTAAAAGTAGCCAAAGAAGAGGCCTGTGTCACATGGAGAGGCAGATCGTTTCAGAGTTTGGGGCCCGCAACAGAGAAGGCTCTGTCCCCTCTAAGCCCCTCTTGGACTTCCGCACCTTGCTCAACACTTCCGGTAACACTCCTCGGTTAATTTCCTCACAGAGTCGCACACATACATAGTTTGGATGAATTACACACCTCATCCCCCTTATAAATGTATGATAAATAGAGTTACAACAATGTCCCTACTGTCTGTGCCATCTACTTCCCCTGTACACGTAACTGTATGTTGATTTAATCCAGTGGTTCTCAAACTTTTTCTGTCAGGGCCCTCTTCAGATGGAAAAAAAAAAATCCCACCCCACACACCAACAAAAGTCACAATAGTCACAGAATTAGTCAAGTTTACATTTATTGACATAACATGAATGGATGTTTTTCAAAAAAGATAACACATTTTAAAGTATTGAACTCACTTTAAAAAAAGTTTTATCACAGCGTTAGTGGCTGCACCGAGTCGGTTTTGTACAGCACGTATTTTAAAATGGTGTTTGCAGGCTTGATACTGCCACTCTTGGATCCACTTTGGACTGGACTCTCACAGTTGTGTTGGATCCACTATGGATTGAACTTTCACAGTATCATATTAGACCCGCTCGACATCCATTGCTTTCCGTCCCCTAGAGGCGGGGGGGGGAGTTTGCCCACATATGCGGTCCTCTCCAAGGTTTCTCATAGTGATCATTGTCACTGTCACCGACGTCCCACTGGGTGTGAGTTTTCCTTGCCCTCATGGGTTCTATACAGAGGATGTCGTTGTGGTTTGTGCAGCCTTTCGAGACACTAGTGATTTAGGGCTATATGAATAAACATTGATTGATTGATTGTGTTGGCCCTGCGATGAGGTGGCGACTTGTCCAGGGTGTACACTGCCTTTTGCCCGATTGTAGCTGAGATAGGCACCAGAGCCCCCCGCGACCCCAAAGGGAATAAGCGGTAGAAATGGATGGATGGATGGATGCATGATTGATTGACTCTTAAATCATGCTCAACGTTAAATTGAGATTAGAAATTAGGGTAGCTAACTGCTTTCCGATGTTTGTGTCTTCTACTTTCTGACTCGCAATGGGCAAGCGGGACAACGCGATTTGTTTAATACGTCGGCATAGAGATGGTGTTCCGCTGTAAGAGACATTATTTATTCCTCTTTATTTGATGCTTGTCAGGGTTTTTCAAATGAAATGACATTATATTAAAACTCAGTTGATCTATCGTTTCTGTTCTTTTCTCCTCTGCTCCCCTCTCCCTTGTGGAGGGGGGGGCACAGAGGTTTGGTGGCCATGGATGAAGTGCTGGCTGCCCATAGTCGGGACCCGGTGTGGACTGTTCGCCTGTCTATCGGTTGGGGACATCTCTGGGCTGCTGACCCGTCTTCGCTTGGGATGGTCTCCTACTGGCCCCACTATAGACTGGGCTATCACTATTATGTTAAATCCACTATGGACTGGACATTCACAATATTATGTTAGACCCACTAGACGTTTACTGGGGGGCAGCTATGCGGTCCTCTCCAAGGTTTCTCATAGTCATTCACATCGCCGTCCCACTGGGGTGAGTTTTTCCTTGCCCTTATTTGGGCTATGTACCGAGGATGTCGTTGTGATTTAGAGCTATGTATATAAACATTGATTGATTGATAGATTGACATATGCATTTGTATAAAAAATACAAATACAAATAAAAAAACAAAACCATTTGTTAAAGAAACTTCTCCTTGCGCTCCCCTCCCCCAGTCATGCCTCCCTGCCCCCACTTTCAGAACCACTGATTTAAAGGCCTACTGAAATGAGATTTTCTTCTTCAAACAGGGATAGCAGGTCCATTCTATGTGTCATACTTGATCATTTCGCGATATTGCCATATTTTTGCTGAAAGGATTTAGTAGAGAACATCCACGATAAAGTTCGCAACTTTCGGTGTTAAGAGAAAAGCCCTGCCTCTACCGGGAGTCGCAGACGATGACGTCACATGTTTGATGGCTCCTCACATATTCACATTATTTTTAATGGGAGCCTCCAACAAAAAGTTCTATTCGGACCGAGAAAACGACAATTTCCCCATTAATTTGAGCGAGGATGAAAGATTTGTGTTTGAGGATATTGATAGCGACGGACGAGAAAAAAAATAAAAACGCGATTGCATTGGGACGGATTCCGATGTTTTTAGACACATTTACTAGGTTAATTCTGGGAAATCCCTTATCTTTCTATTGTGTTGATAGTGTTTTAGTGAGTTTAACAGTACCTGGTAGTCGGAAGGGTGTCTCCACGGGTGTCTTGAAGCGCAGTGTCTCAGGGGAGTCGACGGCAGCTATGGACACCACAAGCTCAGCTTTTCCTCTGGTAAGAACTGACTTTTTAACCACAATTTTCTCATCGATCCATAGAAAAGTTACACCTCCAGGAATTTTAAACAAGGAATCACCGTGTGTTTGTGTGGCTAAAGGCTAAAGCTTCCCAACTCCATCTTTCTACTGTGACCTCTCCAATATTAATTGAACAAATTGCAAAAGATTCAGCAACACACATCTCCAAAATACTGTGTAATTATGCAATCAAAGCAGACGGCATTTAGCTGTGTGTGTGCAGCGCTCCTACTTCCTAAAAAACGGTGACGTCTTGCGTACATGTCATCATTACGTGACGTTTTCAAGACGAAACTCCTGAGAAATTTAAAATTGCAATTTAGTAAACTAAAAAGGCTGTATTGGCATGTGTGGCAATGTTAATATTTCATCATTGATGTATAAACTATCAGACTGCGTGGTGGGTAGTGGCTTTCAGTAGGCCTTCAAACCACAGACAGCTGCTGCACACTGATTACTGTAAGTCAGGGGTAGGGAACCTATGGCTCTAGAGCCAGATGTGGCTCTTTTGATGACTGCATCTGGCTCTCAGATAAATCTGAGCTGATGTTGCTTAACACGATAAGTAATGAATAACTCCACTTGTAATCACAGTGTTAAAAATAATGTTCAAAATATAAAACATTCTCATGCATTTTTAATCCATCCATTTGTTTTCTACCGCACCTGTTCAAAAGTTGCGTTAATGGTAAGAAGTTATTTATTTATTATTGGTTAGTGTGGGGCTTGCCCTCATGGGGGTGATTCAGACCCCCAAGCACTGACATGAGAGCCTGTTTCAGGATTACAATATTGTTTTATTTTTCAATAAGTCTCTCAGTTGCTTTCCAGCAATAGTATTTCCAGCCCCAACCCAGTCTCTCCTCCTGGCTGCTGCCTATAACAGAGTGACAGGTGATCAGATAACAAGGCCCAGGTGGGCCATTTACGCACCTGTCGCTGCAGGCCCGCAGGCCACGCCCCCTCCACAGTTAGCTTCAGAATAACAATATTATTACAAAGAATAAGAGACCTACTATACTCTAGAAATGTTGGTCTTACTTAAAAATGCACGTGTTTAGTTGTGTTCAGTGTTAAAAAAAATATTATATGGCTCTTACGGAAATACATTTTAAAATATTTGGCTTTTTGGCTCTCTCAGCCAAAAAGGTTCCCGACCCCTGCTGTAAGTCGTTACAAAGTTTTTATTTTTTAATTGTGCTTAGATAAATATGTAAACATGCATGTCAACTCTAGTATGCACAACAGACATACACGCACCAGTAACGCCGCTGTAACCCGCCACGGCAACGCAACACTTGTCGGTGTAACGGTGAGCTCCATTGGTCCACAGCGGCTGACCGCGCCCTCAACCCGGCCGAGCTACCTCGCCAACTCTTAGCATCAAGTGTCAGGGAAGAGCCCCCCCCCCGCCCCCCCCCACCCACACCCCCCCACCCCACACCCCCCATGCCGATGCTGATGATGAGGATGAGGATGCTGCGGAGGAGAGGAAGCATCTTTGTCTGCACGGAGAAGCTCGGGGCTTCCCTCGCTATCGCCTTCCTCCACGCATAGAGCAGATAAGAAAATAACCTTATACCACTCTGAAGATTTTTTTTTTTTTGGGTAATGTCTGCCGCTTTTGTCTCATCTTGAATTTCTTGATACAGGATTTTTATTTTTTATTTTTTTTTTCTCCTCTTTTGTGCTCTCTCTGGCCGGCCGGAATACAACAACAACAAAAAGCCCTTCGCTGCTGTGTCGGCTGGCTGGATGACTCTCAGGTAAATGACGCCGCGCACCTCCCACACTCAAGCCGCACAATGCGCCTCCTCAACCGCCTTTAAACGGCAGAAAAAACCCTACGGATAATCTATTCATAAATGCGTTTTTTTTTTATTTAATCCAAAGTCACCAGTCCGGAGTTTTTGTTGTTACTGCGGTCTATTCCAATTCCAACAATTATTTGCACTTTTCTCTATATGCCATGTCGCCTTGCTGGAGGATAAGTGTTTAAAAAAAAAAAAAAAAAGGTCCAGTTTGAACAATAAGGTTTTTCTTATCAGTGATAATGGCGAGAACGCCCCCGCTACCCGCAAATAAATTAAGCACAAACACGGCTGAGGTCGCTTATTAATTGCATGCCGGAAGACATACTGTCTGCACGGCGGCGCTGCTGGACGATGGTTGGCATCAATAAGGCTGCAGCCACCAGCAAGAACCGGGGCCAAGCAAGCCCATTGTGTGATGATGATGATGAGGATGACGTTACTGGCTTCATGTGGCCTAAAGGTGCACATGAATGTGCATGCACCCCCCCCCCCCCCACACACACACACACACACAAAAAAAAGCTTCTGTTATTTGTTATTAAGGTAGACCACTTCCAAGATGTGTCACACCTAGTTTTTGGGTTTTACTACTAAAATTAGGAAAACTTGAGCATGAACGGCTGCTGCCACTTAAAGGACACAAATATTACATCCTGGCAACTTATGGTTTAAATAATACTGTGGTGATTAGTGAAAGCAGGTGCGTGACATGGGGACAAGGTGAAAACTAATGGGTTGACGTGGAAACAAAGCAAACAAGGAAGTGCAAAAACAGAAAACAATGGAGTCTTAAACAAAACAAAACATGATCACAAGACATGACAAAAATAAGGAATTCCAGACTTTTCGGACACTGAAAGGCATATTTTGATTGCATAACATCGATCTGTTCAGATATTTACAATATAAAGGATGGATGGTTATTCCTGTCTCATATTTGGACAATATTGAGTTTGACTTTATTTCGAACATGCAAGCATACAACATGAGACATCACAATTTCCAGTTTCTCTTTTCACATGTTCGAAAAGGAGTAAGAAGAAGCAGAGCTTATTTAATCCTACTCCTTTTCTTTTACATAACAGTTGCTAAAGCTTTTGTTCACTTCCTGGTCTCAATGTATTCACAATATACTCCATAAGTATTCACAACAAATTTTTATAAATAAATAATTGGTGAAGTAAGTTTTATTCCATACGATGAGATTAGTGAGATTATTTTGAGAATGAAAGAATGAATGGGTGAATAAAATCAGAATGTTTATCATGGTTCTTCTTCTGCTGTTATTATAAGAAGTATATTGATATACAAACATAACAATTACATTTTTTGTTTGCCTTTTTTTATTTATTCCATTATTCCATCTAAAAATTGTATTAAAAAAAAATGTTGTTTTTTTTCCCGATTAGGGATCCTTACAAATAAGAATCGCGATTTATTTGAAAATCAATTTTTTTGACACGCTTAATATGTACCCAATCCCTCAAATGTGTAAAATTACAATTAATACAAAACAGAAAATTCTCCTAACTTGAATAAATATAAATATGTATTGAATGTATCGTGCATACATCATTCATAAAACACACAATATTTTTTAAATGTTCACAAAAATGAACATTATTTAAAAGACCAAAAAAACAACAACAACAACAACAACAAAAAACACACTGAGGTGTCAATCTGATGAAGGATGATATGTTTGCTTGTTCTGTTAGGTCCTTGTGGACTCACTGGCCACCTTATCAGCGCGGCGCAGGTTGTTGTAAATTCAAAGATAATGGGCCTGTCAGAGACGTATTACCGTATTGATCCCAATATACTGGAGTATTGCAGGGGGGCACTGCACTTTCGGGGGTGGCCAAGGTTGACTCTCGGGGGACGTATAGGCTTTGTTTCGGTCGCCATGCATCCGCAGCTTTCGTGAGTCACGTTCATTGGATACGGGAGGTCAACACATGTTGTGATTGCTGTGTGTGATACGGAAAAGGGTTAGGGTTTAGTCAGCAGTACTTCTTCCTGCTTCCTTTCAGACATGTTGAAATATGTGTCCGAATATGGGAATCTGTTTGAAATTACCCTACATTAAACCAATATAAAATGCCCTTGTTTTTGGCATAATTTTAACATGTAACATGCCTTTAAAAACCTGAAAACTTTCAGTTTATAAATGTCGTATAAAACAATACAATATCATGTACAATAAGTACAGTAGTTTTATGAAGTAATGTAATAATAGTCAACAGCTTTGACCTTGGATACCTCCCTCCAGCTGCTTCACCATCAAACACACCGTCAGCAGCGTTTCCATATTTTCGTGGATAAATGTTTGTCATTTAGATATTATTTTAACATTTTTGGCTGGCGTTACACTCCTGCTTCAGGGTGGTGCAGAATCTCAGAGATATGCTTGAATTGCTTTGCCAAGTTATTAATTTTTTATTTTTTTTCTAATTCAATGGATATCATCCGCTTCTTTTCGTCAGCACTGTCCTTCCCACTCACTTTCTTTCTTCTCATGCTTGCAAAACAATGCTATGCCAACCAGTGGTGGGGATGCTCGTAACTCCAATTTTTATTTGCACCCTAAAAAGAATAACAATTAGCCGAGACACAGCTCTTATCTCAAAACACTCTTAAGTTGTGGCCCTTTTAAGTTCCGCAAGAGCTGTAAATACTATATAATAGATAAAAGTATTATTATGTTTTTTTAACTGCCCAACAGTTGTTTAAAAACTCTGATTCATCGACAACCGTTGTTTTAAACTTGGCATCATAACTTGTTTTTTCTCCAAGTGTGGCTGTGTGGCTGGGTGTCTCCCCGGTGCATTTATAACACTGGTGTGTTAGTGTGTGACAGGAAGAAAAGCTCTGACTCATTTAGGGAGACGTGGCTTGGCACCACCTGTTGGTTCACATACATCTCGCGATAGATTTAATAAATAACTTTTTTCTTTATAAAGGTCAGTACATGTTTGTAGTTTACTGCACTGCATCGTGTATGGTGCTATTCTCGCTTACCTAAGAAGCCCTGGCTAGGCTTTTTGTGCCCATGAACAAAAATGTGTTTGAGGCACCCATTTTCATCTTTGAATTATGCAATTTAATTGTGCAAATAGCTAAACAGATTGATCCCCTCCAAGGCTCCAAATGTCACTAATATAAACCGGGCCACTAAATTGACTTGAAATTGGTCGGAGCCTTTTGTCCATGTTTCCTAGTGGTTGCGGCGGGGAACAGTCGCTTGTTTATGCCGGGAACCGGCCCTGCTTATAAGGCCAACGCAGTATTAAACACTCAGTGATCCAATGGTGTCCTACACAAAGGTCAGCAGAAGTGGTTCTAGGTAGTGTAGTGGTTCACATAGCTTACTTGCGTCTCTCATTTGCCATCTCCCCAGATTGACTGGTGATCATTGGCCATCTTTCAACCCTCAGTCAGCTGGGATAGACTCCACCCTTGAGCAGGATAAGCTGTACGGAAATTGACAACGTAATTAAACGAGTGGTTACTTAATATCTCACTGAGAGTCAATCACACCTTATATACTATGTGTATTTTTTTTTTTAATCGTCAATTATAAGGCTTATACCCGTCACATGATTCCCCCGATGCATCCTGCTGCTGCTGCTGCTGCTGCTGCTGCCGTATTTGCTTTGCAAATTCTAGTCCCAACGCCAGCACATTGCAGTTGATGAGAGTGAGGGAGGTTTATTCACAGGGACGCGTTCGTTTCCTGTCCACCTGAATCGGGTTGCACTTAGACATCCACCACATCCTTTTGTTTTCTTGCCTCTCACCACCGTTGAATTGTTTTTTGCGTCTCCGATCTGTTGCTGAATGCTGCTGGGCTGAATTGTTGACTGTGCGCTCAGACACTTGTTTAAAAGTGATTTTGCTCTTAAGTGAGCCCCCCCTTAAATGAGACCCATCTTAACAATGAATCAAATCTCCCCTGCATGTATTGTATTTTTAGCAACCAGCTTTCCTTTTTGTTGAACAGCAGGTTTTCTTCCCAGCAGTCCTGCTCCATGCATATTTTCAGCTCACAACAAATGCTGTGTTTGTTGTTTTTGCTCATGTCAGTCCTAATCTGGCACAAATACAGGATTTCAACCCGTGCAGCGGCACCTTTAACACTCTCGTCATCTGATTCACCAGACGACTGTCATCTTAGATGCTTCCTATGACATTTCATGGGATGAGTTTGTAATATACCGCAGATGAAAAATAGGGTCAGAGCTAAGGGTATGTTTACGCCACTACAACCTCGTAAAAAGGGATTTTTTAAAAGTCTTGTAAAAGTTACACTAGTCAACGTGCGTGAGTTTTATTCACCAATATATATTCTTAAGTACCCTCTTCAGTTTTGTTCTTAGGAAATCTTGAATGTTCTCACCTTTGCACAACTCAACAGTTTGCCATCCGCTCCAAATTTGCATAGGTAACACCCCCTCTTTTCCATATAAGGAAATGAATCAAAATACAGTTGAGAGTTGTTAAAGGATGACAAAAAACACAGTGCTGACCAATTTGGTAATCTTGACATTACATTTGATTGACAAAATACAGCATGAAAATAAAGCCACAATATTAAGGCCTTCGATAGGGTTAATTAAACATTTCTGTACCATACTTCAGAAAGATTGGGTTTCAACAAAACAAAAATCAGTTGAATGTATTAAAACTCTTTATCGAACAGCCAGAATTAAAGAGAATGGCAGCACGGTGTGTGTGTGCCTCACAATACGAAGGTCCTGAGTTCAATCCTGGGCTCGGGATCTTTCTGTGTTGAGTTTGCATGTTCTCCCCGTGACTGCGTGGGTTCCCTACGGGTACTCCGGCTTCCTCCGACCTCCAAAGACATGCACCTGGGGATAGGTTGATTGGCAACACTAAATTCGCCCTAGTGTATGAATGTGAGTGTGAATGTTGTCTGTCTATCTGTGTTGGCCCTGCGATGAGGTGGCGACTTGTCCGGGGTGTACCGCGCCTTCCCCCCAAATGCAGCTGAGATAGGCTTCAGCACCCCCTTCGATCCTGAAAGGGACACGCAGTAAAAAATGGATGGATCGCTAACAGCAGCATTCACTTTGGAAAAGAGCACTAGGCAGGGCTGCTGTCTTAGTCCAACATTATTTGCCATTTGTATAAGGAGATTTAAACAGTGAACAATGAAAGGTATTAAAGCAATAAATCAATTCATTGAAAATTGTCACACCTGGCTGAAGTCTGGTCTGGGTTTCGTCTGGTTTCATGTTTTGTCATGTCCTGTTTTATTTTAACACTAACAAAATGAACAAACAAAAGGCGCGCACAAGGCGGAAGTACAAAACTTTGCGAATGAAACAAATCCTGCACTTGGGCAGAAAAAACTATGAACATGAAACAAAACTAGATAACTGTGACATAAAAAAACAAAAATGATGTGGCATGGCAAGAAGCAAAACTATGGATCGGCATGAGTAACACAGGTAGCATGGTATGAAGTGAAGAGAGGTAAAGTCGCCAGGCTGACTTCCTGGCAACTTTCGGTTTAAATAATACTGTGGTGATTAGTGAAAACAGGTGCGTGACATGGGGACAAGGTGAAAACTAATGGGTTGACATGGAAACAAAGCAAACAAGGAAGTGCAAAAACAGAAAACAATGGAGTCTTAAACAAAACATAACATAAAACAAAATATGATCACAAGACATGACAAAAATAAGGAATTGCAGACTTTTCGGACACTGAAAGGCATATTTGGATTGCATAACATCGATCCGTTCAGATATCTACAATATAATGGCTATTAATATAAGAAGTATGTTGATTACAAATATTACATTTACATTTTTTGTTTGCCTATTTTTATTTATTCTATTATTATATCTAAAAATTTTATTAAAAAAACAATTTTAGTTTTTTTTTTTAACGATTAGGAATCCATACAAATAAGAATCGCGATTCATTTGAAAATCAAATTTTTTGGACACGCTTAATATGTATACAATCCCTCAAATGT
The DNA here is from genome assembly GCF_033978795.1 of Nerophis ophidion. Classification (NCBI taxonomy): domain Eukaryota; kingdom Metazoa; phylum Chordata; class Actinopteri; order Syngnathiformes; family Syngnathidae; genus Nerophis; species Nerophis ophidion. The sequence goes on from NC_084614.1 coordinate 56,293,405, forward strand.
GTAAAATTACAATTAATACAAAACAGAAAATTATCCTAACTTGAATAAAAATAAATATGTATAGAAAATATAATATAAAATGTGCATACATCATTCATAAAACACAAAATATTTTTTAAATGTTCACAAAAATATACTTTTTTTAAATAGCCTTTGTGAGTCGTGTTTATTTAATACAGTAAGTCAACGCATGTAATGATTACTGTGTGTGATATGGAAAAGGGTTAGGGTTAGAAAGCTATTCTTACTAACTTCTTATCAGACATTTTGAAATATGTGTCCAAATGTGGGAATATGTTTGAAATGACCTTAAATAAAGCCAATATAAAATGCTGTTTTTGGTCTTTGGTCCCTCAATACAGCACCATTTTAACATGGAAGATGCCTTTAAAAAAACCTAAAAAACTTTTAGATTAGAAATACTGTATCAAACAATATAATATGACGCACAACTATAACAAGTACAGTGGTTTTATGAAGTACGGTAATAATAATGTAACGCTTTAACTAGGGCTGCGAATCTTTGGGTGTCCCACCATTCGATTCAATATCGATTCTTGGGGTCGCGATTCGATTATATATCGATTTTTGTTCGATTCAACGCGATTCTCAATTCAAAAACGATATTTTTCCGATTCAAAACGATTTTGTATTCATTCAATACATAGGATTTCAACAGGATCTACCCCAGTCTGGTGACATGTAAGCAGAGTAGTAGATTTTTGTAAAAAGCTTTTATGATTGTAAAGGGCAATGTTTTATCAACTGATTGCAATAATGTAAATTTGTTTTAACTACTAAATTAAACAAAAATATGACTTATTTTATCTTTGTGAAAACATTGGACACAGTGTGTTGTCAAGCTTATGAGATGTGATGCAAGTGTAAGCCAATGTGACACTATTGTTCTTTTATTTATTTATTTATTTTTTTCATAAATGTCTACTGATAATGTCAATGAGGGATTTTAATCACTGCTATGCTGAAATTATAACTAATATTGATACTGTTGTTGATAATATTAATTTTTGTTTCACTACTTTTGGTTTGTTCTGTGTGGTGTTTGTCTCCTCTCAATTGCTCTGTTTATTGCAGTATTTAGTGTTGCTGGGTCAGGTTTGGTTTTGGAATTGGATTGCATTGTTATGGTATTACTGTGTATTGGTTTGTTGGATTGATGAAAAAAAAAAAAAAATTAAAATAAAAAAATTAAAATAGATTTTTTTTTAAATGAGAATCGATTCTTAATCGCACAACATGAGAATCGCGATTCGTATTCGAATCGATTTTCCCCCACACCCCTAGCTTTAACCTTGCATATCTCCTTCCAGTTGCTTCTCTGTCAAACACACCGTCAGCAGATTTTCCATATTTTCATGGATAAGGGTTTGTCATTTAGATATTATTTTAACATACAAAATATTATAAAATGTGCAACTGTCTTAAAATATTTATTTAAAATGTACATAAAAAAAATATTGTTTTCAAAATAGTTAATAGAATAAATAACAATAAGCAAACAAAAAATATAAACATATTGTTTTTATTTGAACATACTTCCAAGCTTCTGTTGCATCAACCCTGGTGTGGACTCAAGCTGCCTTGATGAGGTGGATGCAGAGTTGGTCATGGTTTCTTCCTCTTTGTCCTCCTCAGAAACATGAGGTGAAGTTGATGGTACTGTTGAAAACAAGAACAAATTTATCAAGCACATTCTGCATGCATAGAGTGCAACAGTTGAGAACTTGTTATAAGGATACTACCACAGGTTCTACATTTGAAAATATGAAATGTCCATAAGTGACTGTTTTTGCAGAAAGAGTGAATATGTACAAAAAAGATGAAATATGTTTGTATGTATGTATCTATGTACTGTATGTGTGCACAGTTGATGTCCCATTTAGTGTAATATGTTAAAAAGGAGGAACCACGGTGGAACAGGGGTTTGTGCGTGTGACTCACAATATGAAGGTCCTATGTGAAGTTTGCACCTCCAAACCCCTGGTAGGCTGATTGGCAACACTAAATTGGACCTAATCTGTGAGTGTGAATGTTGTCTGTGTAATTGTGTTTGCCCTGTGATGAGATGGTGACTTGTCCAGGGTGTACTCCGCCTTCTGACCGACTGCAGCTGTCCCCCTGCGAAAGGAACAAGCGGTAGAAATGGATGGATGTTAAAAAGAGCACTTTAACAGTCAGTCAGAGAACTACACTGAGAATTACATCATCACCGGAGTCAGAGACAACAATTTGAGGAAAAGGGTTAGGCGCATAGCAATTTAAAGCTTTATTTTAATTTTTTTATTTCCTCTAAAATAAATATTAGCCTATTCCTATGTTTCCAACACTGACTACATGGCTAACGAAGCCTATTTAAAGGCATAAAGCACATCTGTTCTGGCGTGCATGGTGGATAGTTACATAAGCATTAAAGGCCTACTGAAACCCACTACTACCCACCACGCAGTCTGATAGTTTATATATCAATGATGAAATATTAACATTGCAACACATGCCAATACGTCCGGTTTAGTTTACTAAATTGCAATTTTAAATTTCCCGGGAGTTTCTTCTTGAAAACGTCGCGTAATGATGACGTGTACGCGTGACGTCACGGGCTGTTATGAAATATGAGCGCTGCACACACACACAGCTAAAAGTCGTCTGCTTTAACGGTAACATTACACAGTATTTTGGACATCTGTGTTGCTGAATCTTTTGCAATTTGTTCAATTAATATTGGAGAAGTCACAGTAGAAAGATGGAGTTGGGAAGCTTTAGCCGTTAGCCACACAAACACACAGTGATTCCTTGTTTAAAATTCCTGGAGGTGAAACTTTCCTGTGTCAAGCCAACATGGATCCTGACCACATGTCAACCAGCAGGTTTCAGTGTGCCGTACATAGCTGCCATCGACTCCCCTGAGACACTGCGCGTCAAGACACCCGTGGAGACACCCTTCCGACTATCAGGTACTATTTAACTCACTAAAACACTAGCAACACAATAGAAAGATAAGGGATTTTCCAGAATTATCCTAGTAAATGTCTCTAAAAACCTCGGAATCCGTCCCAATGCAATCGCGTTTTTGTTTTTTTTAACTTATTTATATTTATAATTTTTTTTTTCTAGTCCGTCGCTATCAATATCCTCAAACACGACTCTTTCATCCTCGCTCAAATTAAGGGGAAATTGTCGTTTTCTCGGTCCGAATAGCACTTTTTGTTGGAGGCTCCCATTAAAAACAATGTGAATATGTAAGGAGCCATCAAACATGTGACGTCATCGTTTGCGACTTCCGGTAGAGGTAGGGCTTCTCTCTTAACACCGAAAGTTGCAAACTTTATCGTGGATGTTCTCTACTAAATCCTTTCAGCAAATATATGGCAATATCGCGAAATGATCAAGTATGACACATAGAATGGACCTGCTATCCCCGTTTAAATAAGAACATGTCATTTCAGTAGGCCTTTAAGCAAGGTTGGCGTTCATGCAGTAGTTTTAAAGTGGCCATAGAGCCATAAAGTAGAAGTCTCACCGGTCTTTAGTTATTTCTTCTCACTCTTCTTGTTTCCTCTTCCATTTCTGGCTTCCTGAAGGGTATGTTTGTTTTATTTTTTAACCATATTTCGACGCTCAGTCAGCAAAAATTCAGATTACGTCACGACAAGTTGCCGCACATAGACTCTTCCAATTGTGTTGGCTTCAAGGAGCGCCTCTTGAAAGGGATTACGACAGTGTCTTTGACACTGTGCTAGCGTCATTGTCATTAATTCATTCCTCTTTGTCGGTGTCATTGTGCATAAACATTTTGGCTACCGAAAGGGGCTCCTTAAGGGGTATTCCGACAAAATCTTTGATATTATTCTGTTATTGTCATTGTATTTTCCGGTCATAGAATCACAAAGTTGTTGTTGCTGTTAAATTTGAATACATGACTAGTTATCATCAAGTGGGACCCCTTACAGCTGGGATCCATAGGCAATTGCCTATAATTTAAGGACCTGGTGCTAAATATTATACCTAATGGGATTCTGGGAGTGTTTGATCTTGCATCATGCAGAGGGTGAAATTAGCGTAAGGTCCAAAACATGACAGAACATATCGCCATTTTGGGGAAGTAATGCTGAACCCAAAAATGTTCAAATAATATGTAAACATTCCATTGTATTGTTTTTTATGCAAAAGTTTTTAACTAAAAGTTAGTTTTTCTTCTTAAAGGCCTACTGAAATGAGATTTTCTTATTTAAACGGGGATAGCAGGTCTATTCTATGTGTCATACTTGATCATTTTGCGATATTGTTATATTTTTGCTGAAAGGATTTAATAGAGAACATCCAGTTCGCAACTGTCGGTGCTAAGAGAAAAGCCCTGCCTCTACCGGAAGTCGCAGACGATGACGTCACATGTTTGATGGCTCCTCACATATTCACATTGTTTTTAATGGGAGCCTCCAACAAAAAGTGCTATTCTGAGCGAGAAAACAACCATTTCCCCATTAATTTGAGCGTGGATGAAAAATGTGTGTTTGAGGATATTGATAGCGACGGACTAGAAAAAAAAAAAACAACGCGATTGTATTGGGACGGATTCCGATGTTTTTAGAGACATTTACTAGGATAATTCTGGGAAATCCCTTATCTTTCTATTGTGTTGCTAGTGTTTTAGTGAGTTTAATATTACCTGATAGTCGGAAGGGTTTCTCCACGGGTGTCTTGACGCCAATGTCTCAGGGAAGTCGACGGCAGCTTCATGGACGGCACAAGCTCAGCTTTTCTCCGGTAAAAACTGACTTTTTAACCACAATTTTCTCACCGAAACCTGCTGGTTGACATTTGCTCTGGATCCATGTTTGCTTGACCGCGCTTTGATCCATAGAAACGTTTCACCTCCAAGAATTTTAAACAAGGAATCACTGTGTGTTTGTGTGGCTAAAGGTTAAAGCTTTCCAACTCCGTCTTTCTGCTGTGACTTCTCCAATATTAATTGAACAAATTGCAAAAGATTCAGCAACACACATCTCCAAAATACTGTCTAATTATGCCATTAAAGCAGACGACATTTAGCTGTGTGTGTGTGCAGCGCTTATACTTCCTAAAAACGCGTGACGTCTTGCGTACATGTCATCATTACACAACGTTTTCAAGACGAAACTCCCGGGAAATTTAAAATTGTAATTTTGTAAACTAAAAAGGCCGTATTGGCATGTGTTGCAATGTTAATATTTCATCATTGATGTATAAACTATCAGACTGCGTGGTGGGTAGTAGTGGGTTTCAGTAGGCCTTTAAAAGGCATGTTACAAACTGTGCTATGTTGTAGTGCCACACACCAATTAAATTGATTTTGATGGAGAGGGATAAGCAGTAGAAAATGGATGGGATGGAAGGTTAATTTCAGATACAAGTGTTTTAAATCAAGAGCTCTGTCACAATTACATTTGTAAGTACAGGTACTACTGTACTTTGCTAATCAACAAAATAATCTGCCAACACAACAAGAACATTTTCCAATACTTGCCAAAAGTCTACTAACAAATAACATTCGGGTTTAATCAAATTTTACAGTTCTGCTGACAGTTTTGTTTTCTATTTTAAGTAAAGTGAATTATATTTATAAATTGATTTACAAATTGATTTTCATTGGTGATTTTATAATTTTTGATAAATTATTAAAATAATAATTAAAAAACTCAAACCTACATAAAAGTATTTACAGTCTTTGCTCAATACTATGTTGATGCACCTTTGGCAACAATTACAGGCTCAAGTCTTTTTGAATAAGATGCCACAAGCTTGCCACACCTATCTTTGGGCAGTTTCGCCCATTCTTCTTTGCAACACCTCTCAAGCTCCATCAGGTTGGATGAGAAGTGTTGGTTTTCATCCAGGTTGTCTCTGTATAATGCCGCATTCATCTTTCCCTCTACCTTAACTAGTCTCCCAGTTCCTGCCGCTGAAAAATATCCCCACAGCATGATGCTGCCACCACCATACTTCACTGTAGGGATGGTATTGGCCTGGTGATGAGCAGTGCCTGGTTTCCTCCAAACATGATGCCTGGCATTCATGCCAAACCATTCAATCTTTGTCTCATCAGACCAGAGAACTTTGTTTCTCATGGTCTGAGAGTTTTTCAGGTGCATGTTGGCAACATTTTTACTAAGAAACGACTTAAGTCTGGCCACTCTACCATACAGGCCTGATTTTTAAATTGCCCTTCTGGAAAGTTCTCCTCTCTCCACAGAGGAATGCTGTCGCTCTGACAGAGTGACCACCGGGTTCTTGGTCACCTACCTGACTAGAAGAGGATGAATGCAGCAATGTACAGAGACAACCTGGATGAAAACCAACACTTCTCATCCAACCTGATGCTTGAGAGGTGTTGCACGGAAGAATGGGCGAAACTGCCCAATGATAGGTGTGCCAAGCTTGTGGTGTTGTATTCAGAAAGACTAGAGGTTGTAATTTCTGCCATAGGTGCATCAACAAAGTATTGAGTAAAGACTGTGAAAACATATGTACATATAATGTTTTTTTTTTGTGTGTGTTTTTTTTAATACATTTGCAAATGTTTTCATGCACAAAAAAAAAAAGAGAACTTGTCACATTGTCATTACGGGGTATAGTCTGCAGAATTTTAAGGATGCAAGACATTGTGAGATTAATAAGGAATCTGGCTGCAGGGACATTGGAATTCATTTCTAAAGTCAATTTATTTGATGCTGCTTTGTATCTATCTTGTGGACAATATAAGTAATTCAGGCCCATGACCTATTAGCACACTTTGAATGAAACTAAGTGCAACATTTACTCATTTACCTGACCCGCTGCAAACAATTTTCCCTAGTCATGGTGCAAATACAAACCCCGTTTGCATATGAGTTGGGAAATTGTGTTAGATGTAAATGTAAACGGAATACAATGATTTGCAAATCATTTTCAACCCATATTCAGTTGAATATGCTACAAAGACAACATATTTGATGTTAAAACTGATAAACCTTTGTTTTTTTTGCAAATAATCATTAACTTTAGAATTTGATGCCAGCAACATGTGACAAAGAAGTTGGGAAAGGTGGCAATAAATACTAAATAAGTTGAGGAATGCTCATCAAACACTTATTTGGAACATCCCACAGGTGTGCAGGCTAATTGGGAACAGGTGGGTGCCATGATTGGGTATAAAAGCAAAAGAAGCTTCCATGAAATTCTAAGTAATTCACAAACAAGGATGGGGTGAGGGTCACCAATTTGTAAGCAAATTGTCAAACAGTTTTAGAACAACATTTCTCAACGAGCTAATGCAAGGAATTTGGGGATTTTACCATCTACGGTCCGTAAAATCATCAAAAGGTTCAGAGAATCTGGAAAAATCACTGCACGTAAGCGATGATATTACGGACCTTTGATCCCTCAGGCGGTACTGCATCAAAAACCGACATCAGTGGGTAAAGGATATCACCACATGGGCTCAGGAACACTTCATAAAACCACTGTCAGTAACTACAGTTGGTCGCTACATCTGTAAGTGCAAGTTAAAACTCTACTATGCAAAGCGAAAGCCATTTATCAACAACACCCAGGAACACCGCCGGCTTTGCTGTGCCCGAGCTCATCTAAGATGGACTGATGCAAAGTGGAAAAGTGTTCTGTGGTCTGACGATTACACATTACAAATTATATTTGGAAACTGTGGACGTGGTGTCCTCCAGAACAAAGAGGAAAATAACCATCCAGATTGTTATAGGGGCGAAGTTCAAAAGCCAGCATCTGTGATGGTATACGGGGTGTATTAGTGCCCAAGGCATGGGTAACTTACACACCTGTGAAGGCACCATTAATGCTGAATGGTCCATACAGGTTTTGGAGAAACATACCTGTATGTTGTCATCCAAGCAACGTTATCATGGACGCCCCTGTTTATTTCAGCAAGACAATGCCAAGCCACGTGTTACAACAGCGTGGCTTCGTAGTAGAAGAGTGCGGGTACTTTCCTGGCCCACCTGCAGTCCAGACCTGTCTCCCACCGAAAATGTGTGGCGTATTATGAAGCGTAAAATAGGACAACAAGAGCCCGGACTGTTGAACAACTTAAGCTGTACATCAAACAAGAATGGTAATGAATTCCACTTCCAAAGCTTCAACAATTAGTTTCCTTAGTTCCCAAACGTTTATTGAGTGTGTTAAAAGAAAATGTGATGTAACACAGTGGGGAACATGTCCTTTCCCAACTACTTTGGCACGTGTTGCAGCCATGAAATTCTAAGTTAATTATTATTTGCCAAAAAAATTTAAGTTTATGAGTTTGAACATCAAACATCTTGTCTTTGCAGTGCATTCAATCGAATATGGGTTGAAAAGGATTTGCAAATCATTATATTCTGTTTATATTTACATCTAACACAATTTCCCACCTCATATGGAAACGGGGTTTGTAAAATAAAATAAACCAACAAAAAATGTCAACAGACATAGTCAGACATAACACAATACAACACAATTTGTGGATATTGTAAAAAAAAATCCATTCACCATTTAAAAAAATCAGAATGACACCCACTAAATTCATTACAAAGCATGATGGGAAACATGCAGAACACTATCCCCACACTTATCCATTTTTGGCCTAATTCAGCAGCTTGATGTCTCTGATTTATTATAAAACTCTAAGGAGGTCGTAGGGAAATTAGGCTGCATAGTCGCTGTCATGTGTCAAATTATAGTGTTTTTATACTATTATGCCACGTGTAAGCCTGTAACTCCATAATTGTACATCTTCTTGGATACTCAGCTCCTGTGTATGTCTGCATTTTTCATCAAGCAATGCATTATTTACATAGGAATTAGGAAACATGATGAAAAATGTAACAGTCACAAGACTGAGGATCCTGAATCCGCGCAGCAAATTTGAATATGTGGTCACCTGCATACTCAAAGAATTGCAGGTAATCCTACTTGCTAACAAAAACTATACATTGCAATTGTTATATAGTGTGATAATACAATAAGGTAATGAATAGTGTTACTTCTCATTTAGTTTGTCTAATAGAATTTAGGTGCATGGCACATCCTTGCTCCTCGTTCAGCTGGTTATGTGGACTCCCTTTAAGCCGCCATCCCTTTTAAATTAGCATAGCAGCTGCTGAGCATGAAAAGCAAATCATATTTGAAATTAAGATACCTCGCACAAAGGCAGCAGCCAATATGCAAAGAGAGATGGATGATTGGATGGCGTGGAGGAGGAGACTGCTGGAATTAATCGAGGACCAGAGTTGACGTAGTGTGTGTGTGTGTTTGTGTGTGTGCGTGGTATTAGTCAGAGGCCTAAGCATGCACAGTGTCGCAGTGGAAGGTTAGAGATATTGTGTGGCATTGCGAATTGTGTCGCTTCCTCTCTATCATAGCCCATCAAGGTCACATCCACAGACTGAACGTGGTGGCCCTGGCCTTTTCCCTCTCCTGGCTCTGGCAGAGGAACGGGGCCCGCGGACCACTGTTGCTTCTAATCAGGGCTGACGCGTGACTCAATTGCATGCCAGCTGCACGGCCAAACAGGGATTATGTCCCTGGATGGTGAAGACACACACAAAAAAAAGGTCACTGTTGAGATCTTTGTCTCGCTGCACCTTTGGGCCAATGGAGGATTTGCACTTTACTTCTAAGGGTGTTGCTGGAGTAATACACTGTGGTTCCATCCACACAATGTAAAACACATAGCCAGGAGCTCTGTCGTCAGACACCCGCAGCGTGCTGTAGGTTATGTTTTGCAATCTGGGTCATTATGCCACTTGTTTTGCCGAGTGGCTGTAAGCTTGTTAAGCAGGCGGGTCACATGTGGATTGAAAGTCCGGTATGCACATGCACGTACCTCGGCCTCTGATTGGTACAATGCTCGCCTCATATCGCCGTTTATCCGTGAAATAGACACTGAAATTGCCTGTTATTTTCACCACAGGTGTTCAGGTAGGTGGAATGGAGCGCGGTCTGTAATTTTCGGTTAGCTCATTACTACTCAGGATTCAGCCAAAGTTGGCACTGTCAGAGGAGCGTACTCGGCCACTACCCGGTATTAATCAGAAAATATGCAGTGAGATTGAAACGGTTGTTGTTGGCCTGCGCATGAATTATTAAGGACCAATAATCGTCTGCTTAACTAAAGGTACGCTGTGTTATTTGACAACCCAGGAAGTAGAATGAGGAAGAAGGGTAAACTGAACCTTCCCATCTCGTATTTGAATTGCTGAACATCCATCGTCCTGCTGTTCAGGAAGCTGGAATATTCGATGCGGTGCACAAATGACAGCGAGACTGTTCAAGTGCAATCTGGTTGGCTGTAGCTGAAGCACGTGTAGGAGCAGATGCAGCTTCGGGGCCATGGCTTACACCTGGCACTAGGGCGTCTGACTGATTTGTTTGGCTTTTTTTTTCTTGCTGATTGGGTTCTGTTTACACACTTGCTAGCATCAATGCACTTGCGGGTGTGCTGTTTCAACAGTGCGCTGTGGTCAGAGGCGTCCTTAATGCAGCCATTGTCTGACAAAAGTACAACAAATCAACAACTGGTTATGCTATATTTAGAGCAGCTGTTAGCTGCACAGCAACTGAATCGTTAACATATTTTCCAAAAGTACACCATTACCAGAATGGATATGACAATCAGGGGTATAGCTCGGTTGGTAGAGTGGCCCTGCCAGCAACTTGAGGGTTCCAGGTTCGATCCCCACTTCTGCCATCCTAGTCACTACCTTTGTGTTTTTTGGGCAAGACACTTTACCCACCTGCTCCCAGTGCCACCCACACTGGTTTAAATGTAACTTAGATATTGGGTTTCACTATGTAAAAGCGCTTTGAGTCACTAGAGAAAAGCGCTATATAAATATAATTCGCTTCACTTCACAATTGATCATACCTTAAAGGACCAATGATTGTCATACACAAATTAGGTGTAGTGAAATTATCCTCTGCATTTGACCCATCACACTTGATCATCCCCTGGGAGGTGAGGGGAGCAGTGGGCAGCAGCGGTGGCCGCGCCCGGGAATCATTTTGGTGATTTAACCCCAGTGGCGTGCAGTCAGGAACAACAGGTAAGGCATGGCCTCACCTGCCATCATGGAAAGAAAAAAATGTAAAAAAAAAAAAAAAAATTATATTGTTATATGTATCCAGTGATTATACTATAAAGTTATTTTCCATTTAACTTCATCAGTTTTAAATTGTTTTTTTATTCAAAATCGCTTAATTTTCACATTTGCCCTTCAAATACTGAGAATTACTTGCGGTGAGTCACAGTCAGTTGAGCCTCCCGTGGATTGTGCAATGACTCTGCTAACTGCTGTCTGCTGTGCAGTGAGACCGTATTGCTATATGAATTATGTTATACATTCCCATAGTTTAGTTAGCTGAGGTATATAATGTACAGTGTATTTAGTCAACAACTGTATGTGTGTAACGTATTTCTTGTGCTGGGCAATCATAAAACTGCTGCGAAGACGTACAATTTGAGGCACCTGTTCTTTGGCCTCCTGGTGGTAGAGGGCGCTAGTGATCCCAGAGATCATTCTTGCACTACTCGGCTAGGCCGAAGCCGGTATGTTTTAAAGTTGTTGTTTGCCTGCATATCGTAAAAACAACCGTCCAACATTTTACAACTAATTGTAAACTTATAGGTGCCGACCATCAGGGCCAAGTTGCGACGAAAGAGAGTGTCGATGTTAAGATATAGCGTCGCGTTGGTAAGTGAATTTGTTTGCTAATAGTAGCTACTAGCCGTACCCATGTATTTTCTACGGGCGGTTGGCATCGGGTTTTATTCCTGTTTCCGCCAATGTTTCTGATCCGATTGAATTTATATTTATGTCGAGTCTTTATTTTGGGTACCTAAATATGGTGACTGAGTATCGCGGCGTTTTAAGGTCATCTGCATTTTTTATGCTACAGTAAAGACAATAAATGAACACGGCCGCTGGAGCGCGGTTTCACCTGTCATAGTGACAACACTGTGTACTGTCGTGTTTATTTTCTACATACACGTGAATATTTAATATTGTTAATGTTAGCAGTATTATTGCTAATAATGATAATGGTAAGTGTAATTTATTTATACTATACTGTACTACATTAAGTTAAAGTACCAATGATTGTCACACACACTAGGTGTGGTGAAATTTGTCCTCTGCATTTGACCCATCCCCTTGTTCACCCCCTGGGAGGTGAGGGGAGCAGTGAGCAGCAGCGGTCGGGAATCATTTTTGGTGATTCAACCCCCAATTCCAACCCTTGATGCTGAGTGCCAAGCAGGGAAGAATGCTGGTATGAGCTTTTAAACATAACCCGTTAACTGCTGCCAATCAAATGATGAATAAGATACTCTATAGGGTCCATATGTTTATAAATCTGACAGTGATGAAGTCAGTGCCTCACCAGCCATGAACCTCACCGCACGTCACTGTTTAACCCCCAATTCCAAACATTGATGCTGAGTGTCAAGCATTGAGGTAATGGGTCCCATTTGTATAGTCTCTGGTATGATTCGACCTGAAGCTTAAAGGAAAACTGCACTTAATCGGAATTTTGCCTATCAACCTCAAACCTTATGAGAGACAAGAGCACACGGCTTTCCCTTTTGATGTGCGTTCTAAACAGTGAAAGGAGCTAACAATGCAGGTAATGCGGATTCATCTCCAAAAACCATTGAAAAAACACCGACAATGTCTATTTACATATCGTGACCTGCATGTTAACCAAGTTATAGCAAAATGTTAGGGTAAGAGCTAACCCAGAGGAACTACTTTTCTGGCGTCGTGAGACATCGCTTTGCTCACACTGCTCCAAAGACCACGAGCTATCTTGAGCTGCTAATACTGGTGGTTGCGACTCACCGTGAAATCAAGAAGGAGGTTAGGCTGCTTCTGCTTCTCCTGTATTTCCTTTAAAAATTAATCTCACACACACACACTAGGTGTGGTGAAATTACTCCCTGCATTCGACCTATCCCTTTGTTCCACCCCCTGGGAGCAGTAAGAAGCAACGGTGGCCTTGCTTGGGAATCATTTTGGGGATTCAACCCCCAAGTCCAAACCTTGATGCTGAGTGCCAAGCAGGGAGCTAATGGGTCCTATCGTTATAGTCTTTGGTATGACTCGGCCGGGGTTTAAACTCACGACCTACCAATCTCGTTGCGGACACTCTATCCCAGTGGTTCTTAACCAAGGTTTGATCGAACCCTAGGGGTTCGGTGAGTCGGCCTCAGGGGTTCGGTGGAGCCTCCACTCAAGCCACACCTGACTCATCGTGTACATAAAAACTTCTCCCTATCGGCATATTAGGGATACGGCAACAGCAGAACCCAAACTGATTTGCAGGTGTGTAATTTGTTACGAGTTCATGCTCTGTGTTGGTTTTGTTCTTTGAACAAGGTGATGTTCATGCACGGTTGTGCACCAGTAAATGATCATACAACTTTGTCTTGAATTTGAAAAACATTTTATTTTTCACTAAAGAAGGGTTCGGTGGATACGCATATGAAATTGGTGGGGTTCAGTACCTCCAACAAGGTTAAGAACCACTGCTCTAACCACAAGGTTACTGACTAGGGAAGTTAGTAAAAGTTAATGTTAGATTATAAATCATACATCTCACATGTATGACAAAGTTATGGCACCAAGGGGAGACATTGGTCAACTTTGAAAATCCACACACTACCAACTTTATGGATCTCAACTTGGCCCAACAACATCGCTGAGCATTATTCTAAATTCAGCAGCTCAAGGAGAGCGCAAGTGCTGAAAGATACAGCCATCTCATCAGTCGGCATCACAGGGATAGGGCTCTCACAAAGTCTGCCATCCGTGGTGGAAAACAAAGAAATTGCTCTCTTTGCTGTTGCTGTTGACGGACAAAGCATTTATTACCATGCGCTCACAAAATAAGTTAAGGTAATACTTAAGTGACCAAAATACTCTATTGATTACATTTCATCATGAATGTGTCTGTTACTAAATTACATACATACTTACAGCAGGTTTATATAATAGTGGTGAACATTTTTTGATTAGATCATAACTCCATAGTGTCCATTGTTAGCCGTTTTAGTTGACAATTGTTAACATTGTTTACAGCTTTTCACTCTTTAGAATGCACAAAAAAGGACTAACCACATGTTCTTGTCATCATCCACTATCTAGGGGTAGTGGATGGTGAGCAAAAATTTCAGTTCCACTTTAAAATGTACATTTTATTTTGTACTTAGAGGACAATTGTTGACATTGTTTAGGACCATGTGCTACAGTACAACTTTACCACAGTATAGCTTATAATGCAGTTTTACTCTAAGTAACTTTACCACACTGTAGAAGAACAGAGTAGAAGAGTTCTCCCACCTGCAGCCACCAGGATGTATCGGCTTGCTAATAACCATGCATTGAAGGGGTCCAATTATCACACCTCATGGGATTCTGGGAGTTATTGATCTTGACTCGTGCCGGGTGTAAAATTAGCGTACAAATACGATTATCGGATGTCTGTCAACACTGGAAAGGTAATAACTCTGTATATGAAGATAATGGAAATTTGATGTTTAATGAGTTTTTATGAAGCAAAATCCTAGTTTTTGTATGAACGCTCAACTATTGATTGGGAATTTCTGATTTATTGGGATTTATTTCAATTCCCAGCATTAAACAATCCAATAGTACAATAGATAATAAAGCACAGTGATAACATAAGAATACCCATCCATTTTCTACCGCTTATTCCCTTTGGGGTCGCGGGGGGCGCTGGTGCCTATCTCAGCTACAATCGGGCGGAAGGCGGGTTACACCCTGGACAAGTCGCCACTTAATCGCAGGGCCAACACAGACAGACAGACAACATTCACACTCACATTCACACACTAGGGCCAATTTAGTGTTGCCAATCAACCTATCCCCAGGTGCATGTCTTTGGAAGTGGGAGGAAGCCGGAGTACCCGGAGGGAACTCACGCATTCACTGGGAGGACTTGCACACAGAAAGATCCCGAGCCCGGGATTGAACCCAGGACTACTCAGGCAGACACACTAACCCCTCTTACAACGTGCTGCCCTAAATATATTGATATTGTTATTTTGTGACAATAACTTTTTCATCCTAATCTTTGAAATGTAAAATGTAGCCGTTGTCACGGTGACGTTCCATTTTCTACCGCTTGTTCCTTTCGGGGTCGCAGGGGTGCTGGAGCCTATCCAAGCTGCATTCAGGCGGAAGACGGGGTACACCCTGGACAAGTCGCCCGTACAATGTCTCATTCAATCCCCACAAGAACATAAGTCATCAATCCATGTTCAGTTCAGCAAGCATTAGGGCCATTTCCCGCTTTTCACTGGTTTGTCTCCATATTGGCAGGTCTGGATGCCCTTCTTCCACATTTGCATTTAAAGTCAAGATCAGCAAATGCCGCTCACTTAACCAGCAATTACCGACATAGTTAATGCATGTCTTCGAGCGGCGTATCTTCATCGCTTATTTCCAGACATAAAATCTGTAGGCATGCCAACAAGTGTTAATGTTGTGTGTCCTCCAAAGGTCACATGCTGTTACAGTGACACTGTTTGGACTAAAGGTGCCCCCGTCCTCAACCCCCGCCCACCGCCATTTCCTTACTAGCGGTAAACAGGGTTATTTTCATCCACATTACAACGTGTCAGAGACTATTACCGTATTTGTAGTTAACATTTTAATAGACATTTAAGCAGCAAACCTAACGGGTGAAACAGTTAAATACAAACCACACAATGAAGCATAATACTGGACTGCTTTTAAGTTGTACAGTTATGCAAGGAAAACTAGGATTCATTATTAACAAATGCAGTAATAGTGACGTTTTGAAATAATACTGCATTTTGTGATTAGCTTTCGCATTCTTTATGTGCTTCAGACAAATGGACTATTAAACATACATAATCATGGACTTAGTCTCACCCCGACAGTGGAAGTTCAAGTTTTAACCGCACCCTGTTCTGAAGCCTCCACAAGCACGGACCACAAATAAATATACAGTCGTGATCAAAAGTTTACATACACTTGTAAAGAACATAATGACATGGCTGTCCTGAGTTTCCAATAATTTCTAAAACTCTTATTTTTTTGTGATCAATCAATCAATCAATCAATGTTTACTTATATAGCCCTGAATCACTAGTGTCTCAAAGGGCTGCACAAACCACAACACAAACCACTACGACATCCTCGGTAGGCCCACATAAGGGCAAGGAAAACTCACACCCAGTGGGACGTCGGTGACAATGATGACTATGAGAACCTTGGAGAGGACGAAAGCAATGGATGTCGAGCGGGTCTAACATGATACTGTGAAAGTTAAATCCATAATGGATCCAACACAGTCGCGAGAGTCCAGTCCAAAGCGGATCCAACACAACAGCGAGAGTCCCGTTCACAGCGGAGCCAGCAGGAAAACATCCCAAGCGGAGGCGGATCAGCAGCACAGAGATGTCCCCAGCCGATACACAGGCAAGCAGTACATGGCCACCGGATCGGACCGGACCCCCTCCACAAGGGAGAGTGGGACATAGGAGAAAAAGAAAAGAAACGGCAGATCAACTGGTCTAAAAAGGGAGTCTATTTAAAGGCTAGAGTATACAAATGAGTTTTAAGGTGAGACTTAAATGCTTCTACTGAGGTGGCATCTCGAACTGTTACCGGGAGGGCATTCCAGAGTACTGGAGCCCGAACGGAGAACGCTCTATAGCCCGCAGAATTTTTTTGGGCTTTGGGAATCACTAATAAGCCGGATTCTTTTGAACGCAGATTTCTTGCCGGGACATATGGTACAATACAATCGGCGAGATAGGATGGAGCTAGACCGTGTAGTATTTTATGCGTAAGTAGTAAAACCTTAAAGTCACATCTTAAGTGCACAGGAAGCCAGTGCAGGTGAGCCAGTACAGGGGTAATATGATCAAACTTTCTTGTTCTTGTCAAAAGTCTAGCAGCCACATTTTGTACCAACTGTAATCTTTTAATGCTAGACATGGGGAGACCCGAAAATAATACGTTACAGTAATCGAGGCGAGACGTAATAAACACATGGATAATGATCTCAGCGTCTTTAGTGGACAGAATGGAGCGAATTTTAGCAATATTACGGAGATGAAAGAAGGCCGTTTTAGTAACGCTTTTAATGTGTGACTCAAAGGAGAGAGTTGGGTCGAAGATAACACCCAGAATCTTTACCGTGTCGCCTTGTTTAATTGTTTGATTGTCAAATGTTAGAGTCGTTACATTAAAAAGAGGTCGGTGTCTAGCAGGACCGATAATCAGCATTTCCGTTTTTTTGGCGTTGAGTTGCAAAAAGTTAGCGGACATCCATTGCTTAATTTCATTAAGACACGCCTCCAGCTGACTACAATCCGGCATGTTGGTCAGCTTTAGGGGCATTTAGAGTTGGGTGTCATCAGCATAACAGTGAAAGCTAACACCGTATTTGCGTATGATGTCCCCTAGCGGCAGCATGTAGATACCGAAGAGTGCAGGCCCAAGTACCGAACCCTGGGGAACTCCACACGTTACCTTAACGTAGTCCGAGGTCACATTGTTATGGGAGACGCACTGCATCCTATCAGTAAGATAAGAGTTAAACCAAGACAGGGCTAAGTCTGACATACCAATTCGTGTTTTGATACGTTCTAATAAAATATTATGATCGACGGTATCGAAAGCAGCGCTAAGATCGAGGAGCAGCAAAATAGATGACGCATCAGAATCCATCGTTAGCAATACATCATTAGTCATTTTTGCGAGGGCTGTCTCCATAGAGTGATTTGCCCTGAAACCGGATTGAAAGGTTTCACATAGATTGTTGGACGCTAAGTGTTCATTTAACTGCTCCGCAACAATTTTTTCGAGGATTTATGAAATAAAGTGAAGGTGAGACAACGGTCGGTAGTTTACCATGAGGTCAGGATCGAGGTTAGGTCTTTTAAGAAGAGGATGAATAACCGCTTTTTTGAATGCTAGGGGAACAGTGCCCGAGGAAAGTGATAAGTTTATAATATTTAGCACTGATGGACCTAATGATACAAAGAGCTCCTTGATAAGTTTCCCAGGAAGAGGGTCAAGTAAACACGTTGTTTGTTTTATTCCATTTACACGTTGTAACAATTCCTCTAATGTTATTTCCTCAAAACGAGAGAAACTATTTTGGAGGGCAGTATCCGCCGTATATACAGTCGTATCTGTGTTAATCAATCAATCAATCAATGTTTACTTATATAGCCCTAAATCACTAGTGTCTCAAAGGGCTGCACAAACCACTACGATATCCTCGGTAGACCCACATAAGCGCAAGGAAAACTCACACCTAGTGGGACGTCGGTGACATAGAACCCAGTTGTAGCTGGGACATATTGTCTTTAATCTCCTTTCTAATGACTTCAATTTTCTTATTAAAGAATTGCATAAAGTCATCAGCTGAGTGGGTGGAGCTACTGGAAGGGGTCCCTTGTTGGGTTAGCGATGCTACCGTACTAAACAAAAATTTAAGATCGTTTTTATTACGGTGGATGAGATTTGAGTAATATTTAGCTTCAGCTAAGGTAAGCATGCGTTTATAAGTTATTAAACTATCACTCCATTCTTGATGGTGCACGTCAAGTTTAGTCGTGCGCCATTTGCATTCCAGCTAGATAGAGTGATAGAGTGATTGGAGTATATACTTGTTGGTCACAAAAAACATTCCTGATGTTTGGTTCTTTTATGAATGTATTATGGGTCTACTGAAATATGACCAAATCTGCTGGGTCAAAAGTATACATACAGCAATGTTAATATTTGGTTACATGTCCCTTGGCAAGTTTCACTGCAATAAGGTGCTTTTGGTAGCCATCCACAAGCTTCTGGTTTAATTTTTTACCACTCCACTTGACAAAATTGATGCAATTCAGCTAAATCTGTTGGTTTTCTGACGTGGATTTGTTTCATCAGCATTGTCCACACGTTTAAGTCAGGACTTTGGGAAGGCCATTCCAAAACCTTAACTCTAGTCTGATTTAGCCATTCCGTTACCACTTTTGTCGTGTGTTTAAGGTCATTGTCCTGTTGGAACACCCAACTGCGCCCAAGTCCCATCCTCCGGGCTGATGATTTAAGTTTGTCCGGGAGAATTTGGAAGTAATTCTCCATTTTCATTGTCTCATTTAAAGCACCAGTTTCATTGGCAGCAAAACAGGCCCAGAGCATAATACTACCACCACCATGCTTGACAGCTTAATTTTTGTTTCATCTGACATCACATGGAAAAAGATAAGACCTTCTGGAGGAAAGTTCTGTTGTTCAGATGAAAAAAAATGTCGCTGTTTGGCCACAATACCCAGCAATATGTTTGGAGGAGAAAAGGTGTGGCCTTTAATCCCAGGGACACCAAACCTACCGTCAAGCATGGTGGTGCTAATATTATGCTCTGGGCCTGTTAAGATGGAACTGGTGCATTACAGAGAGTAAATGGGACAATGAAAAAGGAGGATTACCTCCAAATTCTTCAGCAGATTTGGTCACATTTTCAGTAGACCCATAATAAATTCATAAAAGAACCAAATTTTATGAATGCTTTTTGTGACCAAGAAGTATGTGCTGCAATCACTCCATCACAAAAAAATAAGGGTTGTAAAAATTATTGGAAACTCAAGACAGCCATGACATTATGTTCTTTACAAGTGTATGTAAACTTTTGACCACGACTGTATATATATTTTTCCCCTCATCCTTGTGGCCCACAGCTGATGTCATGACCATATTTGCCTGAACAAGCCTGAATATGAGAAAACACCGAACATTTTAAGATAAAAATGTTCCATTTATCATATTTAATGTTCCTCTTACCTAGCTGCCTGACGGTTCTTGTACACTATTCACTTTAGCCGCCAGATCACAGTCGAGTGTCGAATATCTTAAAATGTGTTTTATGGCAATTCCAACTTTGACCACAGTGTCATTTGTTACAAAGAGTGGCGTTTTTTAGCAGACTCCATTGCAAAATGATTACCTTCTCACTCTTCATCTAATGCGAGATCCACCCATATGAAGGGTTTAAAATGTAATCGATACAAACTGATAATTGATTTTAACTTTAGAGATATGAATACATACTTTGGGGATGCGCTGGATGGATCTATACATAGTGTGGATCGGTCGATGTCCGGTTGGAAAGTCATGAATTTGTTGCTGGTAGATCTACAACGAAATATGGCCGCACTCATTTTGCGACATTTCTGTGATGACCTAATACTAGAGACGGCGCCGAAACCACTAACAAACAATGCACGCCAGATATTAAATCTAAAGTGTGGTTAACGTTTTGGATTACTATTTTTTTTTTTCAAAGAATGGTTCGTTGAATAAAAATGAGGCCATTTGTAGCGTTTCGAGAGCAGCGATAAAGTAGCTAATCCGAGCACTTGTTGTGATGGCATCGTGACACTCAAGCCGGAGATGAGTTAGCTAAGGATGCTAATGCTAGCAGACCTACCAACTGGTTTGAAAGACTTGCAGCCCCAAATCTGCAAGGTAATCACATCACCAACTACACTGTTCATTATGGATGTATACCAAGTAGCGGAACTTTGTTTTTAATTGGGTCAGTCCTTCTGAACTAATGACACTGCGTCTGTTTTGTTTTTTTTTGTTCAGCTGATGGTCGTAATTATGATACGCTGTGAAATTCGGTTCAGGTGCTGCATAACAAATCAGCTTGGAATAATCACAAGTAAGAAGCAACACCACACAAAAGTTGGTAACACAACAATTCATCCTTAAAAAGTTCAAGTAAACGCCACGTAAAGAGGAACTGCACTTTTTTGGGGGGGGAAAGTTGTCTATCGTTCACAATCACTATGAGAGACATGACGACGGATTTATTTTTTAAATGCATTCGAAATAGGAAATAAAAGTATCTGAGCTTCTACACCAGCAGTGTCAAACTCATTTTAGCTCAGGGGTCGCATGGAGGAAAATCTATTCCCAAGTGGGCCGTAATTGGTAAAATAATGGCATGATAAAGATAACTCAAGGTGGTTTTCTTTTGTTTTTCTTAGGCCAAAAATAGCACAAGCACATTATGAAAACATACAAATCACAAATAATCCTCTGGACAAAACACTTTGGGATAGTTGAAAATTTTAAAGGAAATTAGTGCAGCTTCAAAAACACATTGGGCCCCATTTAGCAACCATTCTTAAGAACAAATTTTGTTCTGAGGCCCACTTATGACGTTTTCAAGGGGATTTTTGTATTCACCTATATATATATAGATGGATATGTGTATATATACAGATATAGATAGATAGATATAGATAAGACAGACAGAAAGACATAAAGCAAAATTAGCAATATATAGAATTAAAACATTTTTTGGCGTACACACACACACACACACACACACACACACACACACACACACACACACACACACACACACACACACACACACACGCACGCACACAATAATCAATTAACGGGGCGATGATTTAATGATTGGTGACTCTTTAAAAAACTCAACTCACACAATGGCAATGCTTTTGCTGCTACTGCAAGATGCCATAGATCATGCCATTGGGAGGGAGCACATATTTCACGACCATGTAGACCTATTTGCCCAAAGTGAAGAATATTTATTTGAACACTTTAGGCTACCTCAGCAGTCCCCCCTTTCTTAAACTTACATTTTGACATCATGTATTTCCCCCGCAAGATAATACAAATTTCTCTCCTGTAATCTGTTTGTGTTTTCTCCGCGTGTTTGATGTTTGGCTTTTCCGCCAGAATTGTGCCCTTATATGGAGAATTAAGGGCGTTTACCTATGAAAATTACGGAATTAAGGGTGTTTGCATATGCATATTGGGGAAGTAAGGGGCGTGTTTATATGCAAATTATGATAGACACATACACGCTAACCATTTGGCATTTAGTAACTTAAAAACAGCGGGTGGGAACAATTGGGTCGCTTACACATCATGAATTTCAATGGACTCACTTAGGAAATCACATAGGAAGAAAGATAAGAGGAAAAGTTTGGAATTTATTGCTGAATGGGGCCCAATGAGCCCAATCAAGTCACAGTCTTACTGAGATTTAATCCAATGCTATCACAACAAACCGTAAGAAACAGAGGTAAAAACAATTCAAAAGGGTTAAGTTCACTTTTTTCGTGTTTGACAGAGACGTTACGGGGCAACAAGGATGCCAAATGACAATGTGTTCAAAGCAGAAGACATAAAATGGCAGATTTTAAGTTTCATGTAGGTCGAGGAGGAGGAGCCACAGTCACCCTTTCCTGTGTACCTCTTGGTTGGCCCTGGTATAAACCGTTTTCTTGCCTAACAGAATTTGTACTGTGACATCCAGTGGACACATTTTGAACAACAGTTTTTTTCGTAAAAAACAAAAAAAAAGCAGCTGATTTTTATACTTGGCAAACTCAACACGCGGGCCGAAAAAAACAAACCTGTTCCGGGCCGTACGTTTGACACCCTTGTTCTACACTGAAGCTGCTGTTTAGTTTGCGTGCTGGCGCCTAAATGTTGATGTACAGCTTGCTTTTCTCCGTATTTGATTGTTGCAACTGAGCAAAAACAGTAAGTACCTGGTAGCTTTTCCAAAAGTCTTTTGTTTACATCTTCTTTTCTTTAAGTTAATGTATTGCAATGCTTTGAAGATGATACTTCTGTTTGCTCATAATTAATGCAAGCACCGCATGTTTTGTATGTGTCTATTTAAAAAATATACACACGGCATTGTTTTGACATGATACATGACACTTTTAATTTCATTTCACCATGCAAAGCTTCCATCTATGAAAGGTATTGTAGCCCAAGTATCAAGATTCATATTGAATTGCGATAAAAGGTAGAGATGCTCACCCCTTGGCCATATGAATCTGTTCCCTGTTATATATTATTCGCAATGAATTAGTTTTTCATTATATGCAACAGGCAAATTAAAAGGACACCCCTGCTCTCGACTTCATTAAACTGCTTTTTCAGTAAAAAGTACAATTTCATACCCGAATCAATGTGATAAGAAACAAAAAGAGCTAAAAGATGGCACAGTGGTAATTCTTGATTAATTTCTTTTGAATTTGTAGTCAGAATACTTTTCTGCGGACTCCACCCGGGTCTAAAAAATAAAAAACAACAAAGGTATGTGGCATGTGGAAAAGACAAATTAAAACATGTATTGCAAGCTAACCCTGAATGTGCCGTCGAAAAAAAAACAAAAAAAAACAAACATACAGTGTAAGTAAATTGCACATTTGGGCTGGAGCTGAACCCGTACAATATGTACAATAATCCATCCATATCCTAAATAATTCCCCCTGTGTCGCTATTTAAAGCAAGCCTTTATAAAACAAGCAGGCCCTATTAAACGCAACATAGGTGAGTTGGCAGTTAATGCAGGGGTCTCAAACATGCGGCCCGCGAGACGTTATTTTGCGGCCCGCAACCTGATATGACAATTTAATGCTAGTGTGGCCCGCGAGTTTAATATGAACGCATGAACGGCGCTTGTCAGCGCCATACTTGCCAATGCCATACTTGCCAACGCTCCCAATTTACCCGGGATACCCCTGAATTTCAGGGCACCCATTCTCTAGAATTCCTGTCGATTTTCTCCCAACCAAAAACATTCAGCGGGTGCCATGATGGCACTGTCTTTAGCGCCACCTCTATCCTGTACGAACAGCGTGCAAGCAGCATATGTTGAATTTGGCTATTGAGAATGCATGTGTGCTATTGCAAGACATATTTGATCAACAGCTACACAGGTCACACTGAGGGTGGCCGTAAAAAAAAAAACTTTAACATTGTTACAAATGTGTGCCACACTGTGAACCCACACCAAACAAAAATGACAAACACATTTTGGGAGAACATCCGCACCGTAACACAACATAAACACAACAGAACGAATGCCCAGAATCCCATGCAGCACTAACTCTTCCAGGCTACAAAATACACCCCCGCCACCAACATTCAACACGTTTTTTTCAGTTATTTTTATATCTTTTTTTCCTAATAGTTCAAGAAAGACCACTACAAATTAGCAATATTTTGCACTGTTATACTATTTAATAAATCAAAAAATTATGACATAGTGCTCTCTTTTACTTTTGTATCTCTTTTTTTCCAACCAAGAATGCTTTGCTCTGATTAGGGGGTACTTGAATTAAAAAAATGTTCACAGAGGGTACATCACTGAAATAAGGTTGAGAACCACTGTTGTAGAGGACGTTAAAGGCAGTGCAGTCACGGCACGCCCTTAATAATGTCGGCCGGGTGAAAATTGGGACAAATTTGGGAGAATGGTTGCACCAGTAGATTGTCGGAAAGTACACTGAAATGCAGGAGTCTCCCGGAAAAATCGTGAGTGTTGGCAAGTATGTTGCTAGGGCAGGAAAGCCATTCATAGAAGGTGAATTCATTAATAAGTGCATGTTAGATTTTTTAAGAAATCTTTTCTTGCGGCCCAGCCTCACCCAGTTTCTGCATCCAGTGGCCCCCAGGTAAATTGAGTTTGAGACCCCTGCATTAAAGCGTCCATCCTCATTCAGGTCGGCGTTTTCGATGTGTGGCGTCACGACAATGCACACCTCTCGGCTTCATCCATTGTTGTTATTTTGTGACAGCTTGAGGAAAGGAAGGCGGGAGGGGGGGGGGGAACTGCACCGTGAAACCAAAATGTGCTCCGGCAGCATTATCAGTACCCGTTGAGACATAAAACAAAATATTACCTGGCCAGCATATACATTATGCAGTTACAGGGCTCCGAAGACGACCAGAAAACGAGGCTCAAATCTACTACACAGCAAGAAATAGATAGCTGCAGTAACCACTCTTTCATATCCAACCATCTATCTATTGTCTCTGTCTTTTGTGTGTAGTGCTGACACTAACAAATATTATTTGTATTCACTCCTCAAATAGTTGACTAATCCAAACGACTAAAACAATCTGTTAATTTGTTTGCTTTGCCTTATAAGGCATAGGTCTTGTTAGGCTTCTCGTGTAACGTTTATACTTGTTCACAAGGCGGGATTCAAAACATATATATATATATATATATATATATATATATATATATATATATATATATATATATATATATATATATATATATTTAGTTTTTTTCCTATCGCGGACACTTGACAATATATATTAGAGTTTCATAATTGGCAAATAAAATATAATAAGAGCATTTCAAAGTAGGTTAAAAAAGCTCTTTATTTGGCTATTGACGTATCCAATAATCCCTCGTTTATCGCTGTTAAGTGGTTGAAGGGCTGGCTGTGGTAAATAAATGTAATATTTTATTTAACTTGATCATAAAAAAAAGTCTCTCTATAACCTACCAAATACGTTTTTAATATTAAGACAGCCCTCCCGACATGTAATAACACCCACATAGTCATCATTACACTTGTTGAACAGTCTGCTCTGATTGGTTTGATCACATCTAGCGGAAATACTACTGTACTATTTGTATGTTTTGTTCATTGAGTAATTTCTATGCTTAGAATATGTTTCATTTGGCCCAAACTTTGAAGGCCATGAACAGTACGGTAAGGTATTGCTTGGTTGGTTGTTTGGTTGGTTTGAATTTATTCGGAACATGTATGCAATTACAAGTGATACATCATCTAGTTTACACATTTACATTTCTCCTTACAACAGGTTCGAAAAGGAATGGGGAGAAGCCAAGTTTATTCAATCCTACCCCTTTTCCAATTCATAGCAATTTAGTAGCAAATATTCACTTCCTGTCCTCATTTACATCAATGAACACAACACATCTCTTAATAATAATTAAGCCACTTATGGTTCACATATTAAAATAATAATATTTTTTCAATAGGGTTAAAGATGTGCATCAAAATTCTTCTCCCTCGCATTTTGTAAATACTTTGTTTGAACAGCCTCTTAAACTGGATCATATTAGTACATAGTTTGACTTATTTGCTTCATCCATTTCTGATTTAATTTCACATAGTCTTCATAGTAGTTACTCTCCAATGTAACTCGGCAAAAGTGTGCGAAGCACCCATTCTTCTCTTGTTTCACTACTTTAAGATAGTTTAGCGGTTAACATGTCTTTTTGCCTTCTGCTGCTCTTTGCTTGGTGTGCTGTATGTTCAGCTTTTTCTAGTCCTCCAGTGATAACTCTACTTGTAATAAATGTGGTTTATTTGCTGTCATGAAGGCGAGGACTAGTAACATAAAAGAGTGTACTGACCTACTTCAGCTACCTCTAGGACAGTGGTTCCAAAACTTTATGTACCACCCCAGAAATATATTGGCTCTACAAGTACCACCATGATGACCAAAATTAAAATACAGTAGCGTAGTAGGCCTAAATAGTCATTAAAAACAATGCTAATGTTTTATTTACCTAGTATATGTGTTTGTTTTGGCCTGTAACGCCACACACGATTTGAAGAGTGACACTGTGTATGAATATTTAATTAACTGATTCTTTGGTGTACCACTAGATAAAGACTTAAAAGCCTACTGAAATGAGATTTTCTTATTTAAACAGTGATAGCAGGTCCATTCTATGTGTCATACTTGATCATTTCGCGATATTGCCATATTTTTGCTGAAAAGATTTAGTAGAGAACATCCACGCGACCCCAAAAGGGAATAAGCGGTAGAAAATGGATGGATGGATCCACGATAAAGTTCGCAACTTTTGGTGCTAAGAGAAAAGCCCTGCCTCTACCGGAAGTCGCAGACGATGATGTCACATGTTTGATGGCTCCTCACATATTCACATTGTTTTTAATGGGAGCCTCCAAAAAAAAGTGCTATTCGAACCGAGAAAACAACATTTTCCCCATTAATTTGAGCGAGGATGAAAGATTCGTGTTTGAGGATATTTATAGCGACGGACTAGAAAAGAAAAAAAAACATGATTGCATTGGGACGGATTCCGATGTTTTGAGACACATTTACTAGGTTAATTCTGGGAAATCCCTTATCTTTCTATTGTGTTGCTAGTGTTTTAGTGAGTTAAATAGTACCTGATAGTCGGAGGTGTGTCTCCATGGGTGTGTTGACGCTCAGTGTCTCGGGGAAGTCGACGGCAGCTATGGACGGTGCAAGCTCAGCTTTTCTCCGGTAAGAAGCAACTTTTTAACCACAATTTTCTGGTTGACATGTGGTCTGGATCCATGTTCTCTTGACCGCGCTCTGATCCATAGGAAAGTTTCACCTCCGGGAATTTTAAACAAGGAATCACCGTGTGTTTGTGTGGCTAAAGGCTGAAGCTTCCCAACTCCATCTTTCTACTTTAACTTCTCCAATATTAATTGAACAAATTGCAAAAGATTCAGCAACACAGTTCTCCAAAATACTGTGTAATTATGCCGTTAAAGCAGACGAAATTTAACTGTGTGTGTGCGTAGTGCTCATACTTCCTAAAAACCCGTGACGTCTTGCATACACGTCATCATTACACGACATTTCGAAGACGAAACTCCCAGGGAAATTTAAAATTGTAATTTAGTAAACTAAAAAGGCTGTATTGGCATGTGTTGCAATGTTAATATTTCATCATTGATATATAAACTATCAGACTGTGTGGTAGGTAGTAGTGGGTTTCAGTAGGCCTTTAATGGGTGGCATCACTGCTCTAGCAGATCATGAGTAAAACGATGCCTCGGCTTTAGTTTTCATCGTAGATCGCCTCGACTAACGGCGGCAGCACCAGCAGCGTGTTCAACGAAAATGTGTGCGCTAAAACACGAGAGAGTGAAATGCACTATGGCAGAGTGTCAGTCCGATAAAACACTTCATCTGTGTCACGTGACACAACAAATGGCGCCAAGTGACAGCTAACTTTTAAAAAAGATAAATAAATAGATAAATACCTTGATGCAGCTCGGCCAGTTAAAGCATTGGCACTGAACTTGCATCAGATTTGCGGCGCTCCCGGGGTCTCCGGCTATCTCTGTTGCAGATCTCTCGATGAATCTTTCTCTTTTATTCCAGACACCTCCGTCACGGGTACACACATTCATCTCTTGCTCGTACCCACACAGCTCTCCCATGGGAGTGATTGCAGCCTGATGTAGTATACAGCTATGTGAGAGTATGTTGACATGACAACAATGTTCTACTCAGTGGCCTAATGGTTAGAGTGTGCACCCTGAGATCAGTAGGTTGTGCGATCAAACCCCGGCCGGCTGAGTCATACCAAAGACTATAAAAATGGAATCCATTAACTCCCTGCTTGGCACTCAGCATCAAGGGTTGGAATTAGGGGTTAAATCACCAAAAATTATTCCTGGGCGTGGCCACCGCTGCTGCTCTCTGCTCCCCTCACCTCCCAGGGGGTGATCAAGAGAATGGGTCAAATGCGGAGGACACATTTCACCATACCTAGTGTGTGTGTGTGAGACAATCCTCGGTACTTTAACTGTAACTTAACTTCTATTAAGAAACGGACAGTTGTTCCTTTGTATCACACACACATGACAACGTAGTCAGAAGGGAGTGTAATTTGCACGCCAGGCCAGTAGTTGGCGATGTCATTGCACATATGCTGTACTCACTGCTTGTTCCAGTGCTCTGTGTTGGTCTTTTTAGGTGTAAGCGCCCAAATTAAGACCAGGAGTTTTGTAGTTGAATATGGTTAAAATTAGGTTTTGATGTTGAACTTTCACACTTTTTTTTCCAAGTTCAATATGATAATACTTCACGCTGGTAATTCTTTAAAATTAATCCTTTACTTTAATTTTTCACTTCAATACATTTTGATATTTGAGCTTCTGTTTTCTTTCCAATTATTTTTGTTCAGTTTTAGATCTTTCTTTTTTAGATGGAAATCTTTCTTAGATACAATTTACAAACCCCGTTTCCATATGAGTTGGGAAATTGTGTCAGATGTAAATATAAACGGAATACAATGATTTGCAAATCATTTTCAACCCATACTCAATTGTATGCAC
Organism: Nerophis ophidion; assembly: GCF_033978795.1. NCBI lineage: Eukaryota > Metazoa > Chordata > Actinopteri > Syngnathiformes > Syngnathidae > Nerophis > Nerophis ophidion. The sequence continues at coordinate 56,322,404 of NC_084614.1, forward strand.
TACAAAGACAAGATATTTGATGTTCAAACTTTTTTTTTTTTTTGCAAATAATAATTAATTTAAAATTTCATGGCTGCAACACGTGCCAAAGTAGTTGGGAAAGGGCATGTTCACCACTGTGTTACATCACCTTTTCTTTTAACAACACTCAATAAACGTTTGGGAACTGAAGCTTTGAAAGTGGAATTCTTTCCCATTCTTGTTTTAATGTAGAGCTTCAGTCGTTCAACAGTCCGGGGTCTACGCTGTCGTATTTTACGCTTCATAATGCGCCACACATTGTAATGGGAGACAGGTCTGGACTGCAGGCGGGCCAGGAAAGTACCCGCACTCTTTTTTTATGAAGCAACGCTGTTGTAACACGGGCTGAATGTGGCTTGGCATTGTCTTGCTGAAATAAGCAGGGGCGTCCACGAAATGGACGGCGCTTAGATGGCAGCATATGTTGTTTCAAAACCTGTATGTACTGTACCTTTTAGCATTAATGGTGCCTTCACAGATGTGTAAATTACTCATGCCTTGGGCATTAATGCATCCCCATACCATCACAGATGCTGGCTTTTGAACTTTGCGTCGATAACAGTCTGGATGGTTTGCTTCCCCTTTGGTCCAGATGACACGATATCTAATATTTCCAAAAACAATTTGAAATGTGGACTCGTCAGACCACAGAAAAACTTTTACACTTTGCATCAGTCCATCTTAGATGATCTCAGGCCCAGAAAAGCTGGCAGCATTTCTGGATGTTGTTGATAAATGGCTTTTGCTTTGCATAGTAGAGCTTTAACTTGCACTTACAGATGTAGCGACAAACTGTATTTAGTGACAGGGGTTTTCTGAAGTGTTCCTGAGCCCATGTGGTGATATCCTTTAAAAAATGATGTCAGTTTTTGTTACAGTGCCGTCTAAGGGATCAAAGGTCACGGTCATTCAATGTTGGTTTCCGGCCATGCCGCTTACGTGGAGTGATTTCTCCAGATTCTCTGAACCTTTTGATGATATTATGGACCGTAGATGTTGAAATCCCTAAATTTCTTGCAAGTGCACTTTGAAAAACGTTGTTCTTAAACTGTTTGACTATTTGCTCACGCAGTTGTGGACAAAGGGGTGTACCTCGCCCCATCCTTTCTTGTGAAAGACTGAGCATTTTTTGGGAAGCTGTTCTTATACCCAATCATGGCACCCACCTGTTCCCAATTAGCCTGCACACCTGTGGGATGTTCCAAATATGACATACGTTGCTGGCATGAAATTCTAAAGTTAATGATTATTTGCAAAAAAAAAAGTTCATTAGTTTGAACATCTAACATGTTGTCTTTGTGCCCTGCGATGAGGTGGCGACTAGTCCAGGGTGTACCCCGCCTTCCGCCCAATTGTAGCTGAGATAGGCACCAGCCACCCCCCCCCCCCCCCCCCCCCCGCAACACCAAAGGGAATAAGTGGTAGTAAATGGATGGATGGATGGATGTTGTCTTTGTAGCATATTTAACTGAATCTGGGTTGAAAATGATTTGCAAATCAGTGTATTCCGTTTATATTTACATCTAACACAATTTCCCATCTCACATGGAAACGGGGTTTGTAGATGTGACGTCAGTATGGTAGGAAAATTAAACTGAGAAGCGTTGTAGTACTCTGCATCACCATGAAGAGGGAGGCGTACATGAGCTAGCAGGTGCATGTTGCTAAAGTATCCATACAGGGAAGTATCCTTTTTTTCTGAACTTTGTTTAAATACACAAACAGAAGTGTCAAAAGTCAAATGCAAGACATACTTTTGAATGCGAACTGCACTTTTTTTGGAATATCATTCACAATCATTATGAAAGACATGATGACAGATGGATTGTTTTGTTTAATGCATTCCATATATTAAATAAATCTGATCAAAAGTCTGCTTACAATGGAGCTTATGGGAGTCACTCTATTCTGCCTGTAAAAGCCCTTAAAAAACACCCAAACTCCTCCATTAGGGTTTTACATACATGATGTAAATATATATGTAATGTAGTAATGGGTACATTTATAATAACATTTAATATTTACGTATTTTGATCATTAATTTCGACACATTATTTTAAAAAACAAATCACATTAGCTTTTTTTTCCCCACTTCATCGCTGATTATTAATCACTTTATGAGAGCCAACAAACATAATAAAACATCACTTACTGTACAATGTCTGCTGTCATTAGGATGTCGACTGAGAGGATCTTCATTTATTACTATGTAGATGAAGAATGACTCATAAACGTCACAAAGAAAAGGGGGTGGAACCAAGCGGCTTCTCGTGTCGTTCTCGCCATTTCCGGGCTTAAATTGAATGTCAAAGTGTACCAACTTTGTTCTTCTACTATCTTCTAAAGGTGAGAGGCAGTTTTTATGATCTAAAATAAACTTTCATGAGCAAAGGAAGCGAGGAAGCAGCAGACATCTCGATGACGTAAACATAGGGACACAAGCTAGTGATCACGGCGACGCTAAAAAATAGTTGGTCTGAGTTAGCACTTATAATAACAATATCACTTATACTTGGTTAATATTCAAGTCCCGAAATGTAAACGGAGTATTGTTGGCACTTTTTGAATGGTTATTTATCGGATTTTATGTGCAGAATAAAGGACCTTCGATTAGCATCGCTGTAAGCAGACATTTATTTATGAATCAGAATCAATCTTGCCTTTTTCCAAACTTGCTCGAAACGAGTCATTTGGAATGGCATTTTGCCTTAGTTACTGTACCTCAACGGATATTTCCATCTGTGGTTGAGGTTTACCCAAAGAGCTTTGCGCAAATATGCGTGGCGCAGTGGGAGAGTGGCCGTGTGCAACTCGAGGGTCCCTGGTTCAAATCCCACTTAGTACCAACTTGGTCACGTCCGTTGTGTCCTGAGCAAGACACTTCACCCTTGCTCCTGATGGGTGCTGGTTGGCGCCTTGCATGGCAGCTCCCTCCGTCAGTGTGTGAATGTGTGTGTGAATGGGTAAATGTGGAAGTAATGTCAAAGCGCTTTAAGTACCTTGAAGGTAGAAAAGCGCTATACAAGTACAACCCATTTATCATTTAACTCCGCCATTTTAATCCAGTTGTAGTCAATACATTCCTTTTTGCGGATTGGCTCATACATGCACATGAATGCTCAAACCCGCCGAGGTTGTCACTTCTCATAAAAATCCACCACATGGTTGACAAGGTGGAGATGCAGTCAAAGGGGGCTAAACCTGATGGGGGGCTTCAGCACGTAAAATAAGACCGCCCACACAACAGCAGATCCTGAAGAGACAGTCAGAAAGCGGCTTGAAGATGGTCTGTGAAACAAAATCTATGAAAATATATTATTAAAGAAACACCTTTACATGTGATGTAGACCACAAGGAAGTTCTTTAAATGTAAAAAAAAACAAAAAAATACCACAACATGACCTTCTGCTGAATGAATGAATGTAGTTGCCAAGATGGAGGCGTTAAAATGCAAGTTTAAAAAACTAGATTTTCAGAAATAACACAAGTTGATCAGACTTTTATTACAAAGTAAGAACTTTTCCTGAATAAGTGTGTTTACTTCTGATGAAAATAAAAGGTATGGCCACGAGATGGTTTTTATTTTTAATAGAAGTACAATTCGGACTAGGAAGTACAGTATTTGATAACATTGATTAATAATAATCAAGTGAATTATTCTTTTCCTGATCTTTTTACCATAATTGGCAACCTGTGTTAACATGGATTAAAGCAAAATACTCTTAACACTGCTTTTTTCTTTTTTAATCAGAACAAGATAAGACTAGAAGAAACTTAAAAAAATATACTCAATCAGAAGATGTAATGAACCTTTTTGAGTGACTTAAATAGTAAAAAAGAACCTCCAAAGACATCAATACCTCACTTGGCATGAAGATAAGCGCTCGTCACTGATCCAGGCGCGCAGGTAGAGGAGGATTGTCCTACATGGACAGAACATGCTGACCCTCTTCTGTCGTTTTGTAAAACTTTGACTTGTCTGTGAAATACGTGAACTAGCAATGTCAAAAATGCAACAGAGATTTGCCTTTACAAAAAGTATATATATTTTTTTGTGTTTTTAAAAATGTATGGATCGAAGTGAGCCCCCGTATTCGGTACGTGGTCTTTGGTGGAAAGAGTTTGGATCGCTCAAGTACAAATATTTAACTTCCAGCAGTTTCATTTTAGAAATCAATAAAGCTGTTTACACAAAAGGAAAGCAGTTTTCTGCCTTTTATGTGGTACAATCAGGGCCGAAATTTACCGTAAACTATTTGCTAGTACCATTTTTCCATTCACAGTAATGCACCGTAAACACAACAAACATAGATTTCACGGTAGTAAAGTAGCAGTCACCAGAATTTTGTTTTTCAATTTACACTAGTGCTCTGCAAAAAATGACCTAAGAATTTGCTGTAAAAAATTGACTGCTCAGTTGTCAACATTTAAGCATAAGATAAAGAGTGGTACCGTTTTTTAACTTACATTATCCATCCATCCATTTCCTACCGCTAATTGCCCTTGGGGTCGCAGGGGGGAGCTGGTGCCTATCTCAGCTACAATCGGCTGGAAGGGGGCGTACACCCTGGACAAATCGCCACCACATCGCAGGGCCAACTTACATTAATGCACTGTAAAGAAAAAAAAAAGATTTTACAGTAAAAAACTAGATAGTCAGTCAACAACATTTTACCATTAAGGTAACAGTGGTACAGTTTTTAAATTAACAGTATCCATCCATCCATTCTCTAACGCTTATTCCCTTTAGGGTCGCGGGGGGCGCTGGTGCCTATCTCAGCTACAATCGGGCGGAAGGCGGTGTACACCCTGGACAAGTCGCCACCTCATTGCAGAAATTAACAGTAATTTGGTGTAAAAAACCAATAAACTTTTTGATAAAATTCTGGTGACTGAGCTGCCAGTTTTTTACTGCAAAATCTACAGATTTTTTTTTTTTTACAGGCTAGCTAGTTGCTAACTATTGAACCTGACGGTACCTACTACCTTATATTTATATATGGTGGTATAAAGCTAAATTCCTCACTCTTGGTTCTATTGAATGGTAAAAATTGCTGTTTGGCCTGTGGACCATTGGCGAATATTCACTTTGGCCGTTTGTGGCAAAAACTTTGGGCTCCCCTGCTGCAGAGTAATACAATGCAAGTGAAGCATCAACGGGTTGGAATTGGGGGTTAAATCACCAACATGATTCCCGAGCATTGCCACCGCTGCTCCTCGCTGCTCCCCTCACCTCCCAGGGGGTGATCAAGTGTGATGGGTCAAATGCAGAGGATAATTTCACCACACCTAGTGTGTGTGTGACAATCATTGGTACTTTAAGTTATGATCAATTGTGAAGTGAAGTGAATTATATTTATATAGCACTTTTCTCTAGTGACTCAATGTGCTTTACATGGTTGAAACCCAATATCTAAGTTACATTTAAACCAGTGTGGGTGGCACTGGGAGCAGGTGGGTAAAGTGTCTTGCCCAAAGACACAACGGCAGTGACTAGGATGGCGTAAGCAGGAATCGAATCTGGAACCCTCAAGTTGCTGGCACGGCCACTCTACCAACCGAGCTTTGCCGCCCCAACAAAAGTAGGGTTTCCACACTGACTGCAGCGCGCACTGCCTTGTTTCCTGTAACCACTTTTGATTGGTCACCAAGCCAAGGATGCAAGGCTGGAAATGTATGATTTCATTGGAAAACAGAGAAGACTGATTCAATTTTATAGATTCAGCCTTTTGTGATTGATAATCGTAGTAATCAAAACCTCAATGGCGATTCGATGTCGACCTAGTTTTAGCACATTTTATTTGAGATCTTAGTAGACCAGGCTTATTGTACCGACAGTTGACAGAACCCTGTCGTTAATACCGTGTTAATTACTGACTTGTGAATACACTGTCCTGTATAGAAAATGGACGCAAGGAATAGGTGCATGGCTATCTTTCAACGGAAAACGTTGTGGAGTGCTGTATCTGTTTATAAAAGTAGTACACACTACATGCATCAGCTTTCATTGGCTCCCAGGTCTCGGATTCCTTTTGCCGTGCAAACAAACAGTCTGTTTTCAGTCGGAAGTGATGTGGAAATTCTTCTTGAGACAAGAGGTTAAATGTGCCAGGTCCCCCCGGCCCTTCCCCCTCCTCCCCCTTCCCCTGTCACTTTAAGGTAGATGGCAGTTTCAGGCGGATGCAATTGATCACTGAGTGGCACACCAGTCTGGGCTTGAATCAAGAGATTTTAACAGCTGCCTGGCCATCCATCCGTCACGCTGATCTCCAGTGTGCCCGATGCGGGGCCTGTCACACTTAGATGGCCGAGTGACGGCGGCGCAGGAGATGTGTGGTAAATAGCGCGGCAGCCATTTATATCCACCCTCACGCCAGTCTGCGGGCGTCAGTCATGGGGAACAGACTCATGCTAATTCATTATTGTATATGCATCGCAAGTCTCATCTAAGCAAACTCAATCTTATCCTTGCCCGGGGCTGCTTTGTCTATAACGTCCCAAGCATCTTACCTGCGTCAAGAGGCTGCACGTCAGCGTCAGTGTCAGCTCTCGATGGGTCCGTGCGGGGCACGTCGCACAGGTTGTGAAGATGGGGCGCTTTGTGGTGCATGTAAACACAACCGTGTGTGTCTGTGTGTGTGCGTGCATGAAGGAAGGCAGAGGCAGGGAGGATGCTCGCTCGCGCCCACTCTCAATTTTGTCTGGTGGCGTTCTCCTCAGGATGAGATGTGACAGTGCTGGATGATCTAATCGTGGATGTCACAGCATAGCTGCTTATTAACTGGGATTTCAAGGGCAAACATCCCCATCATTAGCAGTGGACTTTATGAAAGGGAGAGAAAGCTTGAGCAAGCATGTGGGCCCGAATGATGGATCCCAGCAGTGTCGCCCATGCATGCACACGAGCCAGTGCTTGTCGCTTATGATTTCCCCCCACATTTTAGGAAGTTTCTCGAGGAGGATCTCAATTTGCCGAACACATATTGATGCAAGTTATTCTTTTAGGAGCAGCAATCTTAGTCCTCTTTCCGAGTTGAGTGGGAAGGGAGTGTCACAGGTATTTAAAGTCAGATGGAAAAGCTTCCATGAATGTATACGTTTGACCTCATTTGCATGCTGGCAATTCTGAAAAGGCCCTTTCAAATGCAATATGTACACATCTCCACTGCATATGTTCTTTTCATCCATCTATCCATTTTCTACCGCTTGTCCCTTTCAGGGACACGTGGGGGTCGCTGTAGCCTATATCAGCTGCATTCGGGCGAAAGGCAGGGTACACCCAGGACAAGTCCCCACCTAATCACAGGGCCAACACAGATAGACAGACAACATTCACACTCACATTCACACACTAGGGCCAATTTAGTGTTGCCCATCAACCTATTCCCAGGTGCATGTTTTTGGAGGTGGGAGGAAGCCGGAATACCCGGAGGGAACCCACGCAGTCACGGGGAGAACATGCAAACTCCGCACAGAAAGATCCCAAGCCTGGAATTGAACTCAGGACCTTCGTATTGTGCGGCAGACGCACTAACCCCTCCACCACCGTGCTTTTTTTTCAGAATTATAATTCAGTACAATTGAATCTTTATATCCCCAAACTCTCCAATTAGGTTTAAATTGACACAATTTCTTCTCGGTAAAAAGTGAACCTCTGTTGTGGAATTAATTAGACTGTTCCCATTAGAATTTAGGATTTTGTACTAACAACAAATTAGACATCATTTGAGGGTTAGTTTATTGTTACGAACGATATTAAACCTAATGTGCTTGAACCACTTTATGCATTTGGAATTATGTTTATGTTGTATGAACCAACTAGAAAAGCACATAAAGAGAGCAGATCTTAGCCAGGTCCAACATCCCAATAGTATCAAAGTCCTGAATCCAGAACAATCAAAATATAATGTATAACATATGATATAAAACTGCTTGGTGGCCTTGTGGTCTGCACTGAGACTGGAAGGTTGTGAGTTCAAACCCTGGCCGAGTCATACCAAAGACTATAAAAATGGGACCCATTACATCCCTGCTTGGCACTCAGCATCAAGGGTTGGACTTGGGGGTTAAATCATGAACAAGAGGATGGGTCAAATGCAGAGGATAATTTCACCACACCTAGTGTGTGTGTGTGTGTGTGTGATTATCGTTGGAACTTTAACTTTAATCATTCATTCCTTATCCCATTTCTAATAAAGGAAAAAACACCCATAACCTTTTGAGCTATTTATAGTGGGGGAAAAGAAACACAGTACAGCATCTTGTAAGCCATCCACTCTCTTTGTCTCTGTAGGTGGAGGCGGGGCCACTAGCATACACACACACAGAAGTTGAAGCATGTAGGAATGACAATTTCACGTTTGAATCGGTACGATACCAGTCCCAGGACCAGGAAATTGTTACCCGCACTAAATTCTCGCTAGTTTTGTGTGTGTTAATTTTTACACATAACGTTGCATTTCCAGGACATTTAATGGCAGTAGACTAAATCGTAAATGCTAATGGGTTGCATGTTAGAAGCAAGTTTAATGTAAATTAGTATCAAGTTAGCGCATTTAAAAAAGTGGAGCCTTGCTGAACTTTTGAGCACCTTCTTTTTGCTTTGTTGGCATTGAATATTGTAACGTTACCTCAAGGGAGACCATGCTGAAAAGTGACTGTTTGTTTCTTAGCCAAGTCTGACGTCACATGCAGCAAAGGTATCAAAATATGGTAACTTTTGATGTTATGTGAATCGGTATCCAGTAGTATAGACGGGCTTTGGTCGGTACCTATAAAAGTATGTAATTAGGTAAACATCCCCTGTAATGTAAAAATAAGGCAACATCGTAAAAATGATCTGGGTAAAGCCCAAATTGTAATCACGTACATGTTCATTCTCCCATTTTGAACATTTTCCGAGCGTTTGATGAAAATCCGCCCATAACTTTTTGACACACAGACAAACCAAAGGCACCTATTAACTGTTTCAAACTGCACACTAAAAAATGCTGGGTTATTTTGTTAACTTTATGAGTTGTGAGTGTTGGGCTACATTTTTTTGTTATTTTTATGAAGAGGAATACTCTTTCTGGGTTATAATGGTATTATTTTATTTTAGGCTTCACGGTGGCAAAGGGGCTAGTGCGTCTGCCTCACAATACGAAGTTCCTGCAGTCCTGGGTTCAAATCCAGGCTCGGGATCTTTCTGTGTGGAGTTTGCATGTTCTCCCCGTGAATGCGTGGGTTCTGTCCGGGTACTCCGGCTTCCTCCCACTTCCAAAGACATGCACCTGGGGATAGGTTGATTGGCAACACTAAAATTGGCCCTAGTGTGTGAATGTGAGTGTGAATGTTGTCTGTCTATCTGTTTTGGCCCTGCGATGAGGAGGCGACTTGTCCAGGGCGTACCCCGCCTTCCGCCGGATTGTAGCTGAGATAGGCACCAGCGCCCCGCGACCCCAAAAGCGAATAAGCAGTAGAAATGGATGGATGGTATTATTTTAGCCCAATTTCTTGGTTTTCAAAACTATGAACAATTTTTGGGTTGTTTTTCAATGTGTGACGCATTTTGGGGTAAAAAACTTTTTTTTTAATCAAAAAGGTACTTTTTTCTTAAAGGGGATTTTATTAAGGATTAAACTAATTAAAATTATCTACAATTACACATCTTATGTACATGAAAATATTTGAGCATACTGTATAGAACTACTAATGTCATGATCCGTCATGTTTGTTTAGTTGTTGACTCCCTCAGTTCCTGTTGTGAGCACCCCTGGGTTTGTGTTTTAGTTGCTATGACTGCACATTGTTTTCACCCGCCTCTTTGATTGATTGATTAATTGATACTTTTATTAGTAGAATGCACAGTTCAGTACATATTCCGTACAATTGACCACTAAATGGTAACACCCGAATACGTTTTTCAACTTGTTTAAGTCGGGGTCCACTAAGGGGTCTTGATTAGTGTTCGGGACGCTCACCTGCTCCTGGGCACTAATCAGAGAGCTACTCATTCCCTGCTTTTCGCCACAATCAGTCTGGCTTTCTTATTTGCTTCTCCGCAACAGTTACGACAGCCACTAATTTGATTCCTGAGCTAAGCTTAGCCTTTTTGTTTGCCTGTTTAAATGCTAAGCTTTTCTTATTCGCTTTTCCGTCAGCTTCCCGTGCTATTGGCACGCTGGTGGTATTTTATTTGTATCCCGCATGATTTACAGAAAATAAATAAGTTCCTTACCCTCACATTGCCTCTGGAGTCCCGTCGGCATCCTGGGATAACAATCCACGCAGTAAAATGTGACCCCGCCGTGACAACTACGACGATACACGGCAATTCTTGTAAAAAAAAAAATTCACTCATATCTTGCTTCTGAGTACATGTTGATGGAATACAAATTATTTTGATCGGTAGTTGGGAAGTAGTAGGACAAACCAGCAGTAACATTTATCATTTTGAACCAACAATTGGCTCAAGGAGCGCTAAATTGCGTAACCCAATAGTTGGGTTATGAATCAACCAACATTGAGTTAGCATAACTATACTTTGGGGTTAAATAATTCAACCCAATAGTTTGGTTGGGAAAAACCCAACATTAAGTTATCATAACTGAACTTTTTGGTGAAACAATTCAAAGCAAAAGTTGGCTTGAAAAAATGTACCCGAAATGTTGAGTTAAAATAACTCAAATAAGGGGTTTGTCCTTTTCTGATCCAGCAGTTGGGGTAAAATTGGGTTATTTTTTAACCAAACATTTTTTGTCCATTGTTTCCTAATTGTAAAGGAACCACTACCCATTCTCCACGAAGACTGAGCAATGACCATTGTATCGTTTTTCAGTCTCGCTATCTATGACGGTTTTGAATGCAAGCTATGGCATCCCCTTTTTTGCGATGAACCTGAATTATTTTTTGTGGTAAATTGTATTATTTTAACACTGTTGTGATCAAAGGCGTGGAGCGTGACAGACACATTTTAATAGCTGAAAAAAATCCTGGCAATGGAATAAAATTAGTGCAGCCATGGTGCAGGCAAGGAAATCAGGGGATGACTCTGAGATGTTGCAGCCGAGTAGAGGCTGAACTAGTTTGACACAGCCTGTCCTCTGGTGCCACCTCAGGCCAAGCTTTTATGTTTTTTTGCCCCACTGGTCGTGAGGAATGTAGTCCATCCATCTATTTCATCTAGTGAGTCATACTACAGCAGATATATTACATAGACTGGAATTTGACTTTACAAATAAAACCTATTGTTATAAGCTAAATCTGTTCCCCTTTAGATTAGCTGTAGGAGCCCAAAGTGCCTCATGCTCCTCACCGCCGCCTGTTCTCCGTTATTAGTATCATATCCAGCGCAAATAGGGCGCTCTTTTAACTAAATAGTCAAGACACATTCCTCTGACACAGATAGTTGAGTGGTTTTGATGATGAATACGTCTGAGCCAGGCTTCTTTTATATGGCCCCATTGCAACAGTCTTGGCTGATAAGGACTGCCATGCTGATAACAGCAGGTTCACTGAGCATCCAGCTCGGATGTAGAGATACTTGACGGGGCGTGTTTGTGTTCTCAGTCAAATCTTTCATGTCGAATACAGTGCGTCTCTGGTTTCTGACACAATGTAGTGAGCAGATGTGCATTGCTTTTGTGTATGTACTACACCTACAGAACATTTGCATTTACTTAATGAGGTAGTGTGCTGTTTATGCTTGTAGCGAGTGTTGTGCACTTAGCTACTCAATTACCTGGCTTACTGGTTTGTGAAAATGTCAGCTGTTCCAATGCCCCGTGCCACTTGGAATCTTGGAGCTCCGCCTCACTTGAAACTTACACACACACAGAAACACACACACACTCACTATATGGCCTACATATACTTCCAGCACACACCAAGACTTTTTAAGTTGATTGATATGTTAGCCCGTCGTTGTGTTTTTACCTCTGGTGTCCCAGAAAAACAAGTTGACTGTGACAGTAATTGGTTGTTATTTTTATAAAGTTTGTCAGTGTTTATATACTCTCACACAGGCGACAACATTAGGCTCTACGAATAGGCACACTAATAAAATATTGTTTAATTCAGTAGCTTTCAAACATTCTACACCATGTACCAATTCAAAAGTAGTTTGCTTGACAAGTGCCTCCAATTTTGGTATCTCTACTTGCCATCACTGGGGTTGTGGTTCGGGTTCAAACGAAGGTTTGATTTTGGACAATGCCGATTCCGGTTCCTCGTTTCGATTCCAGTTCCCTACGATTCTCGATTTCAAATCCTTTAAGAGGCAGGGTCAAAAATGTACTCTGAATTTCACACAGGGATATTTTCAACCATTATATAAATATTCATCCTTTGAACTTGAATATTAGTATTCCATCCATCCATTTTCTACTGCTTGTCCCTTTTGGGATCGCAGGGGGTTGCTGGAGCCAATCACAGCTGCATTCGGCCGGAAGGCGGGGTACACCCTGGACAAGTCGCCACCTCATCGCAGGGCCAACACATATAGACAGAGAACATTCACACACTAGTGTTGCCATTTGTGAAGTTTATATCTTTAAAAAATACGTCTGAGCCATGTTTCTTTTGTACGGCCCCATAGCAACAGTCTTAGCTGATAAGGACTGCAATGCTGATAACAGTAGGTTCACTGAGCATCCAGCACGGATGTAGAGGTGCTTGATGAGGCTTGTTTGTGTTCTCAGTCATTTCTTGAAAGTCGAATAAAATGCGTCTCTGGGACGAGGGTTGCAAATTAGCCTGTGGCTTGAAGTCATATGTACTTTGAGATCGGTTACCTTTGTGTAGCAATGTTTATTTGTACTGTCCCTGTCAAATAAACAAAAAAAGGAGTACACTTTTTACACTAAATTTACACACATCCTGTTGTTAACTGTCGGGAAGGGATTCCTAAGGCCCCATACCTGAGTGTCTCTCACATGAGAGGAAGAGGGAGGCGGGGTCAATCATTATGCAACGCAGTCTGCTCAAAATGATGGAAAGTGCTACTCTACATAGCAAGTGATGATGAGGTCCAAAAAGGAATTGCCACAAAACACATTTTAAGATATTCAACACTCTACTAACATCTGGCGATTGAAGTGGATAGTGCAATTCCCACGTTTCATGTGATTTTATATAACTATGTATATATATATATATATATATAAATATATATATATATATATATAGATATATATATATATATATATATATATATATATATATATATATATATATATATATATACATTGCGGCAAAAAAGTATTTAGTCAGCCACCGATTGTGCAAGTTCTCCCACTTAAAATGATGACAGAGGTCTGTAATTTTCATCATAGGTACACTTCAACTGTGAGGGACAGAATGTGAAAAAAAATCCAGGGATTCACATTGTAGGAATTTTAAAGAATTTATGTGTAAATTATGGTGGAAAATAAGTATTTGGTCAACCATTCAAAGCTCTCACTGATGGAAGGAGGTTTTGGCTCAAAATCTCATGATACATTGCCCCATTCATTCTTTCCTTAACACGGACCAATCGTCCTGTCCCCCTAGCAGAAAAACAGCCCCAAAGAATGATGTTTCCACCGCCATGCTTCACAGTAGGTGTGGTGTTCTTGGGATGCAACTCAGTATTCTTCTTCCTCCAAACACGACGAGTTGAATTTATACCAAAAAGTTCTATTTTGGTTTCATCCGACCACATGACATTCTCCCAATCCTCTGCTGTATCATTCATGTATAAAATTTCAGACCTCTGTCATGATTTTAAGTGGGAGAACTTGCACAATCGGTGGCTGACTAAATACTTTTTTGCCCCAGTGTATATATATATATATATATATATATATATATATATATATATATATATGTATGTTTATGTTTAGGGGTCAAATGGACGGTTGAGATGGAAATCATGACAAATGTGTTCATGATGAAGGCTGACTATGCAGCTTTCGATGAGCATGGCGATTATATTGCTTAAGTTTCCAGCTGAAAGGAATTTTTGTCTTTTTCATCACAAATGTTAAACACGTTTGTGCGGAAAGAAATCTTTATATAAAAATCACTTTACTTTGATTTGTTGTTCTAACTTAATTAATTCTCAATGTCGATTCAGCAGTTCAGTATCTTCATTAAGAGCACATCCAATTGGCAAGGCTTACCAGGATAATGGTCATTATTGATGACTCTTCTACAGTATGATTGACACCACTATAAAAAAAAATGATGCGTTTGCAAAAGCTGTTATTGACACCACATTTTTCGTCAAAACTAAAACCCATCAATTATCTGACAACCACCGGTGTCTCCACACACAAAAACAGAACGTCCGTCAGTTATTGAAGTCATGCCACAAAAGATGTAGATGACTGCATTCCCGTCATAAAAGATTGAGTTCTATGGATGAAGTGTCCTCTCAACCCCTTAAAAATAAGGAAACATGGAGGGGATAACATGTAAGATTCATAAAGCTGGTAAAAGGAGAGAGAATGTTTTTTGCAACATGACATACATTTGGAATCAGATGCACTAATGCGCTAGATGCTGGCAGGGAGTCGTGAAATGCAAGCTACATGCTTTGCCACTATACAAAGTACATTTGCTGAGCAAAAGTGTTTGCGTTCATGACAATAAAAGGCTCATATCCTTGAATTCTAAAAACAATATACTTTACTTCCTCTGCAAAATATTCAACACATGCTAAACAATTATTCAAGTCTCATTTTCAAGGCTTGACATAGTGCTTGACAATAGGCTGAAGTGCTTTAAATTGCTTTGTTATGCAACAAATAATGACTGTTTACAGTGAGGTGACACATTGAAACATAAAATGAATTATACTCCTTGGTTTCAAACCAAGTTGGGGTTTTTAATTATTAGGTTTCAAGCCAGGGTTTGAGGTTTTTAAGTCGGGTTTCAAACAAGTATTATGGTTTCAAATTAGGGTTTTTATCCATCTTTGGGGTTTCAAACTAGGTTTCAAATCAGTGATATTGTTTCAAACTAGGGTTTAGAACTAATGTTCTGGTTTCAAACTCTGTTGCAGTTTCAAACTAATGTTATAATTTTAAACTCATGTTATGGGTTCAAACTAGGGTTTCAAACCAGTGTCATGTTGTCAAACCAGGATTGTAGTTACAGACTAGGGTTTCATACTAGTGTCATGGTAACAAACCAT
Organism: Nerophis ophidion; assembly: GCF_033978795.1. Classification (NCBI taxonomy): domain Eukaryota; kingdom Metazoa; phylum Chordata; class Actinopteri; order Syngnathiformes; family Syngnathidae; genus Nerophis; species Nerophis ophidion. The sequence goes on from NC_084614.1 coordinate 56,337,582, forward strand.
GGTTGTGGTTTCAAACTAGGGTTTCAAACTAGTGTGCAGGTTCCAGAATAGGATTTTAAAGTAATGTTACGGTTTCAAAATAGTATTATGATTTCAAACCAGGGTTGTTGTTTCTAACTAGGGTTTTAAACTGTTGTTATGGTTTCAAAATAGCGTTGTGGATTCAAACAAGGGTTTATACTGGTGGGTTGTGGTTTTAAAATAGGGTTTCAAACTCGTGTTATGGTTTCAAACCAGGTGTTATGATCCACTGCCCAGATCATATTCTGTTTGGGGGTTTTGGGTAACTTTTTTTTTCTGTTGGTTTTTGACTTTCAGTTCCTGTTTGTGCACCTCTGAGTTGGTTACCATAGTTACTTATTATTTATAACTGCTGCTTGTGTTCCGGATGCGCACCTGCTTGTAATCACTGAAATTATTTAAGTCTGCCTTTTCCAGTCAGTCAGTCTGGCTTCTTTATTTGTGTCATGCAACTGCTACGTTGGTTTTTGCTTGTCTCCTAGCCTCAGCTAGCGATCATAGTCTGTGCTAAGTGGTAACCTTAACTTCCGGTGCGTTCGGCACCTTATCCAGTCGGTTTGTTTTCTGTTTTGTACCTGTTCTGTGTTATTTTACTAATAAATCAAGTCCTTACCTGCAAGTCCTGTCTGGATTCGTCCTTTGCATCCTGGGAGAACAAATCCCGCATCACCATGAGACCCAGTTGCGACACCAGGGTTGTGATTTAAAACTGAGGTTTCATACTAGTGTCATGGTTTTGAGCAAGGGTTTCTATACCAGTGCTGTAATGAGCGAAATAGATTTAGTTTACCTTTTGAAAACTATCATTATAATTAACTTCTTTAAAAAGCTAGCTAGTTGAGAATGAATCAACAGCACTTCTGCTGGCTGCAGCCAAGTAGTGTGTATGTTTTGTTTCAGAAGGCAACTAATCAACAATGAATTTATTACAACGGGCATAATTTTTAACTAGCAATTATTATGCTGATATTTAATATGTATACTAACAAATGAACACATGTTCATGCGTTGTTGATTTTGGATACACTTTGGCAAGAACACAAACATATGTTGGCCCTGCGATGAGGTGGCGACTTGTCCAGGGTGTACCCTGCCTTCCGCCCGATTGTAGCTGAGATAGGCGCCAGCGCCCCCCGCGACCCCGAAAGGGAATAAGCGGTAGAAAATGGATGGATGGATGGACAAACATATGTTTATTATAGCTTGTAGATAGCCTGAAAAGAACACTTGTCGTTTTCTGCTGCAAGCCCCCGAACTGCTGTAATTAAGGTAATCAACACAATAAAGGAAAATGAAAAGGCCAACTGCAAATCTCTTAGGTGTTTCCGGCAGAATTTGTTCCATACCAAAACTCCGCAATAATAGGTCGCCAAGGCCGCTTTTTATAAGCACTTAGTTTGCATTGTAAGAAGGCTTCAGCTGGGCGCGAGCGAGCTAGCAGCTTGTCGGAGCGATGGCACACAGCTGAGCAGCCTTCTGTGGCTTCATCCTGTGTGCTGCAGGGTGGAGGGCGGGTGCTGTCCTTGGAGCTGAGCTGCAGCTCCCCAGGCACCAGCACGGCCTGAGTGACAACCCCATGCTGTCTTTAGCCTGCTTATATTTGCATGCAAGTCCTATTTATATACGCTACTTTCTTTACGGCACATTTCTTACTGAAGTTTCTTGGATTTTTACAGCAGCCGGGGACTAGCAAATGGTGCTCTTTAAAAACGCAATTGAATATATTCTCCTTACCTGTGAGAGCATCCTTAAGGCTTACAGCTGCAATTTATTACACATGATACCCCATGTGCTGTATTAAAATGACAACTCATAGCACAAACGTAGCAGATATTGTGTTCAAAATGCATTTATTTTGTGACATAGCTTACTGGCATTAGTTGTATTTATTAATTTAAAAAACATGAACTCCAAAAAGTTGTGTTTCTTAAGTTCAGTTTATATTAACATTATATTTTGCATTATTACCAATAATGTTCCTGGTATAGCATAACCATGCCTCATTTGAATGTGATTAACTGGCATATTAAAGAGTACTATAGGTACAGTGGGGCAAAAAAGTATTTAGTCAGCCACCGATTGTGCAAATTCTCCCACTTAAAATGATGACAGAGGTCTGTAATTTTTATCATAGGTACACTTCAACTGTGAGAGATAGAATGTGAAAAAAAAATCCAGGAATTCACATTGTAGGAATTTAAAAAATGTATTTGTAAATTATGGTGGAAAATAAGTATTTGGTCAACCATTCAAAGCTCGCACTGATGGAAGGAGGTTTTGGCTAAAATCTCACGATACATGGCCCCATTCATTCTGTCCTTAACACGGATCAATCGTCCTGTCCCCTTAGCAGAAAAACAGCCCCAAAGCATGATGTTTCCACCCCCATGCTTTACAGTAGGTGTGGTGTTCTTGGGATGCAATTCAGTATTCTTCTTCCTCCAAACATGACGAGTTGAGTTTATACCAAAAAGTTATATTTTGGTTTCATCTTACCACATGACATTCTCCCAATCCTTTGCTGTATCATCCATGTATCCATTTTGGTATAAACTCAACTTGTCGTGTTTGGAGGAAGAAGAATACTGAGTTGCATCCTAAGAACACCACCCCTACTGTGAAGCATGGGGGTGGAAACATCATGCTTTGGGGCTGTTTTTCTGCTAAGGGGACAGGACGACTGATCCGTGTTAAGGAAAGAATGAATGGAGCCATGTATCGTGAGATTTTGAGCCAAAACCTCCTTCCATCAGTGAGAGCTTTGAATGGTTGACCAAATACTTATTTTCCACCATAATTTACAAATAAATTATTTAAAATTCCTACAATGTGAATTCCTGGATTTTTTTTCACATTCTGTCTCTCACAGTTGAAGTGTACCTATGATGAAAATTACAGACCTCTGTCATCATTTTAAGTGGGAGAACTTGCACAATCGGTAGCTGACTAAATACTTTTTTGCCCCACTGTATACGGTACAGATCAGTGACTTGCGGTGAACTAAACACCAGGTGAGGCATACATACTTTTTTTTCTTCATTTCTTTTGTTACTTAAATTCATATGTGCAGCTCTAGTCATTGTTGATTTAGGTTGCACATTAGAGTTACAAGGGGAAAAAGGGAGTTATTCGCTTTCTTAAAAACGTTATCATAATGATATTATGATATGATAAATGGGTCCATAAACTATTTGATAAAGTTGTTATTAAATACTTTTTGTTCCCATTTGCTTTTAACAAAATAAATAAAGTATTGTGAGTGTAATTTACTTTTCTGTATTTGTATCTGAAGCAGCAATAGCTATCCTCCATGAAAATGTACTTTGTATGATCGCATTCATTTTGTCTTAAAGTCCAGTTGAGAGAAGTATTTAATCTTGGATACAGTATATAATCCTCCATATTGGCAGAAACTTTTATTTAATTCAATTTCATTTCAAGAAATTAAACAATATTTTTGCATCTGACAAAAAACACCCATAAACGCTGGCTTACTCTAATAAAAATGCCATGTTTGTTATAAATACAGTTTTTAAAAAAAAGATAAGAAAAAAATGCGGGCTTCCGCTGGAGAGACCTGTGTCTGCTAGCTTCTCCCAGTGTGGCGAGTCAGAGTACTGCTGAGGCATTGAACTGCAAGTTGACAATATATCTCCCCCTACCTTGAGGCAGAGGTACTTGGTGCCTTTTCCACGTGGCAACAAGCATGCGCCCCCTCGCACGCACACGGCAATTACACACGGTGTGTAGCCGTGGAGGCACCGCCTGTGTCTGCCTCACTTCTCATTTGCTGCATTGTTTTGATCAGGAAACATGGAATTTCCAAAATTTTGACCATGAAAATTATCACAATATACAGGAACCACACCAAAATAGAAAGCATATACCAAAAGAGAAATATTTCAACTTATTTTATTGTATTACTTCGTTTTGGAACATCTCATGGTTAAGCCACCTGGCAGCAGGTGAGGCACTGCCTCACTTGCCTCCCCTGACAGCCCGTCACTGGTACAGATGATGTTTTATTTATCACAGCTGTAAGGTGGGAAAGCTTGAAATGTATATTGAAAGCACTTCAAGTAGACCTTTGCAAAATGTATTAGCCTTTTAATGGAATCCAATACGACATTGCATTGAAAATGCCACCCCATACAAGGACATTAATGCTCACGTTATGAGATGTGCTATATAATACCCATGTTGTCGTCGTGGATTGTTGTTATTTGTGCGGAGTAGAGCCATGGTCAAAACTTGAACTAACATGTTTGCAGCAGGTTCCTAAAGACGTCAGAACACTATATGGAGTGGATCTTTCACTCGTGTTTTTTGCACAGCAGTGTTTTGAAACACTCTTGTCACATAGAGCATCTTTCACCAGCTTTCTTGCAGTAGGGCCTTATAAAAAGTGAAACTGTCCTTTTTCAGTAGGCCCTCAAAAACGACAGGGCACACCTGTCACTTGGAGGATCTTTGACTTGCAAGAACTAGGAAACAAAATGAGAAGTCCACCATCTGCTCCTTAGTCGTTTTTTAGATAAGTGGCCCCTCGACTATGTTCACATGGACGCAGATATTTTCAAAAGCATACATTTCCTGCACTATCAAGTTAAAAAAAAAAACTCCACAAGTGGAGTTTTAAAGGCCTACTGAAATGAGATTTTCTTATTTAAACGGGGATAACAGGTCCATTCAATGTGTCATACTTGATCATTTCTCGATATTGCCATATTTTTGCTGAAAGGATTTAGTAGAGAACATCGACGATAAAGTTCGCAACTTTTGGTCGCTAATAGAAAAGCCCTGCCTTTACCGGAAGTATGTGCGCGTGACGTCACGAGTTGCAGGGCTCCACACATATTCACATTGTTTTTAATGGGAGCCACCAGCAGTAAGAGCAATTCGGACCGAGAAAGCGACAGTTTCCCCATTAATTTGAGCGAGGATGAAAGATTCGTGAATTAGGATATTGATAGTGAAGGAATAGAAAAGAAAAAAAAAAAGCGACAGCTCCAGGCGACAGTAGTGTGAGCATTTCAGATGTAATTAGACACATTTACGAGGATAACTCTGGAAGATCCCTTATCTGCTTATTGTTTTAATAGTGTTTTAGTGAGATTTTAAAGATTGTAAAAGATTGTAAAGACATGCCTCGAGGTCGGATGGCTGCGGTGAACACAAAGTGTCTCAGAGAGAAGCCGAGGAGCCAAGCTCACAGCTGCCACTGCTGCAGGACGACGAATAATCCAATGATTTCTCCGGTAAGATATATATCACAATTTCCCCATCCAAAAACATGCTGGTTGACGTAGAGAAAACATGTTCGCTTGACCGCTCCGCTTTACAACAAACAAAGAAACATCGACTGTGTCTCGGTGCTAAAGACAGCTGCAATCCACTGCTTTCCACCAACAGCATTGTTCTTTATAGTCTCTATTATTAAATGAACAAATTGCAAAAGATTCAGCAACACAGATGTCCAAAATACTGTGTAATTATGCGGTTAAAGCAGACGACTTTTAGCTGGGAGTGGTGCAGCTGCTAATATTTCCTGACAGTCCGTGACGTCGCGCGCACGTATCATCATTCCGTGACTTTTTCAACAAGAAACTCGCGGGAAATCTAAAATTGCAATTTAGTAAACTAAAGAGGCTGTATTGGCATGTGTTGCAATGTTAATATTTCATCATTGATGTATAAACTATCAGACTGCGTGGTCGGTAGTAGTGGGTTTTAGTAGGCCTTTAAGAAACTATCAACGCACATATATTAGTATGTGGAATTAAATCCTGGAATGGATTAAGCAAATAAATCAAACAATGTACTAATACGATCCACTTCAAGAAACTCTTCAAACTTAAAGTGTTTACATAGTACAAAGAAGAAGAACCATGATAAACATTCTGAATTTCTATCAGCCATCCATTTATTTTCAAAACAGTCTTACTCACCTCACTATATGAAATGTAACTTACTTCACCCAGTATTGTTTATTTATTTATTTTTATTGTGATTACTTATGGAGTATATTGTGAATAAATTGAGAACAAGAAGTGAACAAAAGTTTTAGCAACTGTTACGTAAAAGAAAAGGGGTAGGATTAAATAAGTTCAGCTTCTTCCTACTCCTTTTCAAACATGTTGAAAAGAGAAACTGAAATCGTGATGTATCATGTTGTATGCTTGCATGTTCCAAATAAACTCAAACATTAAAAAAAAAAAACATTCACAGGCTTTAATTTTGTCCATTCAGAAGCCTGAAAAAGCAACCAGAGCTCACTTTATCAAGTTAAAGTTAAAGTTAAAGTATCAATGATTTGACCCATCCTTGTTCACCCCCTGGAAGGTGAGGGGAGCAGTGAGCAGCAGCAGTAACTGCGCCCAGGAATCATTTTTGGTGATTCAACTCCCAATTCTAACCCTTGTTGCCGAGTGCCAAGAAGGGAGTTAATGGGTCCAATTTTTATAGTCTTTGGTATTACTTTGTCGGGGATTGAACTTAATGCCTCCCGATCTGAAGGCGGAAACACAATGCCACTGAACATTCAAGAATTTATCAATATAGGAATATATTAAATATACAGTGACATGAACATTATCTTTAAGGGGCACACACATCTTCAGCTGCAAAAAATAAAACCAAAACACGTAAGTAGATATGTTCCGATTAACATGTATCATCCATGAGTTAGGTCAGCCGATACCGACCGTATGTATAAACTGTAGGGCTGTGGGAAAAAATCGATTCGAATACGAATCGAATCGTTTATGTTGTGCGATTCAGAATCGATTCCAATTTTTAAAAAATCTTTTTTTTTTTTTTTTTTTTTTTATTATTATTATTTTTTTAATCAATCCAACAGACGACTAAACAGCAATACCATAACAATGCAATCCAATTCCAAAACCAAACCTGACCCAGCAACACTCAGAACTGCAAATAACAGAACAATTGAGAGGAGACACAAACACGACACAGAACAAACCAAAAGTAGTGAAACAAAAATGAATATTATCAACAACAGTATCAATATTAGTTATAATTTCAGCATAGTAGTGATTAAAATCCCTCATTGACATTATCATTAGACATTTATAAAAATTTGAAAAATTGTGTCACAGTGGCTTACACTTGCATCGCACCTGACGTAGGATCTGAGCCGAGGATGTCGTTGTGGCTTGTGCAGCCCTTTGAGACATTTGTGATTAAGGGCTATATAAATTAAGTTTGATTGATTGATTGATCTCATAAACTTGACAACACACTGTGTCCAATATTTTCGCAAAGATAAAATAGGTCATATTTTTGTTTCGTTTAATAGTTAAAACAAATTTACATTATTGCAATCAGTTGATAAAACATTGTCCTTTACAATTATAAAAGCTTTTTATTAAAATCCACTACTCTGCTAGCATGTCAGCAGACTGGGGTAGATCCTGCTGAAATCCTATGTATTGAATGAATACAGAATCGTTTTGAATCGGAAAAATATCGTTTTTGAATCGGGAATCGAATCGAAAAAATCGATATATTATCGAATCGTGACCCCAAGAATCGATATTGAATTGGATCGTGGGACACCCAAAGATTCACAGCCCTGATAAACTGTAAACTTTTGTACGTATTTATGGTGAGTGCTATTAACAGTTTAACAATATCAACATGATATTTAAACTAGTTCCTTATTCTTTTTTTTTTTTATAACATATCCAATGTGTTTTGTCTTTAACGTCCTACCCTGTCCATAGACTTATTCTCTAATTTTGTAAATATTGACAAAAACGACAAAAAAAATGTTTAGCAAGAAAATGAAGATCTCAATCTCGTATCGATTATAAACTGATATGGCCCTTGGTATCCACCACCACTTTATGAGTTGATCTGCCTTCCTCTTACATGTACGCCTACACACCAAAACAGCACAATTGTTGCTGTATCATTATCCTTTCCCAAGTCTTTTGGTTCTACTTGTTAATTTCCTGTTAATAGCTGCTTACTTTCTGCTGTAACTTGGTTCTATCTACACTTCTTAAACACTACTAAGCACTTCTTTTTCGGTGTGCAACCTAAGGGAGCGGCTCAACACTGAGTATGAAGACACAGCTAGCTTTTAGCTGTCAGTGGGGGGTCCAAACGTCACACGGGATAGGCTCTTGTGATCGACATTGAAAGGCATTAATCGGCATTGGCTGTACGGATAATTTTTCATGAAAAATCGGTCGATACGTACACTATATTGCCAAAAGTATTAGGCCACCTATCCAAATGATGAGAATCAGGTGTCCTAATCACTTGGCCCAGCCACAGGTGCATAAAATCAGGCACTTAGGCATGAAGACTGTTTCTACAAACATTTGTGAAAGAATGGTCAGCTCTCAGGAGCGCACTGATTTCCAATGTGGAACTGTTATAGGATGCCACCTGTGCAACAAATCCAGTCGTGAAACAATGGTGTGGCGTTGTTTTTTAGGAGTTGAGCTTCGCTCCTTAGTTCCAGTGAAAGGAACTCTGAATGCTCCAGTATACTAAACCATTTTGGACAATTCCATGCTCCCAATCTTGTGGGAACAGTTTGTACCGGGCCCCTTTGTCTTCCAACATGACTGTGCACAAAGCAAGGTCCATAACGACATGGATGAAAGAATCTGGCCTGTGACTGGCCTGCACAGAGTCCTGACCTGAACCAGATAAAACAACTTTGGAATGAATTAAAACGGAGACTGACAGCCAGGCCTTCTCGACAAACATCAGAGTGTGACCTCACCAATGCACTTTTGGAAAAATGGTCGAAAAGTCCTACATATCAATTGTTTCATCCCTTACCCATAAGTAGGGGTGCGCACGAAAGCCCGGTTGCATAAAAGCACCGGTGCCCACTTAAACAGTAGAAACAAGACTGAAAAAAGAAGAAGGTATCGATTCTTGATTTCAGTGCTAAATTAATGCAGACTCAGCAACTTGCAACAAGTGCTTGTTGCATGATATTTTACACATAACATTGTGCTAAGTAATGTAGCGTTCCGACAGAAGCACACAGGGTGTGATGCTCTTTTATACTGACATGAACCAGCCAACAGCAGCCCTCATAACAGCACAACAACACGGCACTGCCTCATTATACACCAATGATGGTTATAGGGAGGGAGGTTGCATTCAGGAACGCCGGGAATTATGACCATCAAACATTAACACTTGACTAAATAGATTTGTCTGGTCAGGATGCCACCCGAATGCCTCCCTAGGGAAGTGTTTAGGGCACGTCCAACCGGTAGGAGGCCACGGGGAAGACCTAGGACACGTTGGGAAGACTATGTCTCCCCGTTGGCCTGGGAACGCCTCGGGATCCCCCGGGAAGAGCTGGACAAAGTGGCTGGGGAGAGGGAAGTCTGGGCTTCCCTGCTTAGGCTGCTGCCCCCGCGACCCGACCTCGGATAAGCGGAAGAAGATGGATGGATGGATGGATGGATGGATGGATAAATAGATTTGTTTTAACATTGTGTTTGTTCTGTAATGCAGCATTTATGAAATTTTCTTATAGATTTTTTTTACTTTTTTTTCTGCATTACTTGGTTATTTAATTTGTAGGATTGAAGTATCTAAATTCCATCCATCCATTTCCTACCGCTTATTCCCTTTGGGGTCGCTGGTGCCTATCTCAGCTACAATCGGGCGGAAGGCGGGTAACAAAATTGAATGTTTTTCATTTTTTAATTACCGTTTTGGGCACTGTTTTTAAAGGACCAATTTGGTAATAGTATCGGTAAAATGGAAACGATACCCATCCCTACTCCTCATAAGTCATAAACGTCATGTTCTGTTGTTATGTAAGGTTTACAAACAGGAGATCATTTCTTTTTAATACAACCCTAAAAGCCTCACACACAAACGCCGGCGCCAACCCTTTTGAAAATGTCCACTTCCAAAAGCAACATTTTTCAGGACAAAAAGCTACATTTATGTTTGAACAAAAAGCCAGTGTGTTTTTAGAATATCTGTATTGGTGTGGACTAGGGTTGTATGGTATACCAGTATTTGTATAGTACGGCGATACTAATGAATCACTGTACTGATATCAAGTACAGACACGTACCTAGTCAATACTACTATGATTAGGGCGATATTTTTTTACAACACAACATCTGCCTTCTTTTTTTATAATTCATATTATCTTTATAAATAGAATAGAATAGAATAGAAAGTACTTTATTGATCCCTGGGGGAAATTCAGTACCACAGTTCATTGTGGTGCTGAATAGACATTAATAATAATAAATAATATATAACATATATTATATATACAATATATAATATATGAATAATATAAATGTAGTCTACATATATTCTACATTTGAGTGCAGTCAAGAAGGACATATGCAGTCTGAAGGCTGTCGGTATGAACTCAGTAAATATGTCCCTGGACACATGAGGACTTAGAATACGACCAAAGTATGATCCTGTAAAGACTTGTATCGGATTGAAAACCAAATTTGTGGTATCATCCAAAACTAATGTAAAGCATCCAAACAAGAGAAGAATAAGTGATTATTACATTTTAACAGAAGTGTAGAGAGAACATGTTAAAAGAGAAAGTAAGCAGATATTAACAGTAAATGAACAAGTATATTAATAATTAATTTTCTACCATCCATCCATCCATTTTTTACCGCTTATTCCCTTTCGGGGTCACGGGGGGTGCTGGCGCCTATCTCAGCTACAATCGGGCGGAAGGCGGGGTACACCCTGGACAAGTCGCCACCTCATCGCAGGGCCAACACAGATAGACAGACAACATTCACACTCACATTCACACACTAGGGCCAATTTAGTGTTGCCAATCAACCTATCCCCAGGTGCATGTCTTTGGAAGTGGGAGGAAGCCGGAGTACCCGGAGGGAACCCACGCATTCACGGGGAGAACATGCAAACTCCACACAGAAAGATCCCGAGCCTGGATTTGAACCCAGGACTGCAGGACCTTCGTATTGTGTGGCAGACGCACTAACCCCTTTGCCACCGTGAAGCCCCTACCACTTGTCCTTAATAATGTTGAAAAATAATAGAATGATAAACAATACAATATGTTACTGCATACGTCAGCAGACTAATTAGGAGCATTTGTTTGTCTACTTACTGCTAGTTGTGTTGTATGTTCACTATTTTATTTAAGGACTTCACTTAAATAAGAAAAATGTTTAATGTACCCTAAGATTTTTTGTCAAAGCCAATAATGCAATTTTTTGTAGTCCTCTTTATTTAGAAAAAGTACCAAAAAATATCAAAATAATTTTAGTACCGGTACCATAATATTGGTATTGTTTCAACACTAGTGTGGACATACCCTTAGTTGAAAAGCCCTGCTCTACAATGATGGACATCAAAACAGCGTCAGCTACTGTCAAAACTATAATACTGTTTTGCCGTTAATGCATTTGGTGTCGGTCATTAGGGATTAGGCGTCTCTAATGATGCTACAGTTTGAAAATAAAAAATGTCACTTGTATTCTAATTACATCGTACGGTTTTGTAGAAAATCCTCCTAAAATCTCCTGAGAACATACTCTGTCAAGAACAAGGGAGACGTAACACGGGATTAGTGAACAAATTCATACCGTGTACCTTGTATCTTTATAGTTATCTGTTTATTACAAGACTGCACGATGAAAAGCACTTTGACTTTGAAAAGTGCCTTGATAGCTCCTCAGTGTTCCAGTGACACGCCTCACTGCATCCTTCTCAATTATCTGGAACGATACAGCTCTCAAAAGGCCCTATCCTGATCATGTTTGGACTTTGAAGCAGTGAAACCTCGTCCTGGTCACGCTTTGTCTATGTCGGACGCAAACATCCATACTAATTAAAGATTATCTACGTCGACAAAACGTAACATCGGGCCCGTGTTTAAAAGTATCGGTTAATGCATACGCGTGCACTTTGCGTCCATTTGATAAGTTTGTGTAAGCAGCTATTGGCGACCTCTTGGGAGAGACAGGAAGTTTGCTGCATGCTCAGTGTCTCTCAGGGAAGCCTGATTAAATATGCGTAAATATAGTCGCTGCCGTAGACCTGCAGGCAGAGGAATGTTTGCTGACTGAATGGACAGAGCCTCTCACAAACTTGGAGGAAGCAGCCAATTCCCAGTTGCACTTGATTACTTAAACAATTAGAAAGATGTGTAAATGATTCACTAGGAGACAGCAATCAAAGAGAAAAAAAAAAAAAATACGCACTCACTTTAATTAATTCACCCGAAAAAAAACAATAGAAAGAGCCGGAAATCATGGCGTAGAAAATTAAAGCATATTTTAGATGGGAGACAGAAATATTTACGTATTTAATTCAAATAAAATATGATTGCCTATGTAGGTCAGGCCTGTCTTTGCTCAATATGACTTGATATGGATAATTAAAAGTGTCTGTCATTATTCTATGTCATTGTTTCCATCAATCATTCATAGTGGGAATTGCTACAGCTCTCTTTTTGTCTGATATTCAGTCTTTACAGTTGTGTGCACTTGTCTCAAAGGCTGTATCACAATCCAAAGTGTACAATAGAGATAAGGTAGTTAGGTCAATGTTTGCATGAAGCACACACATACTGCATCAAACGGAATCCGCTGTTTTAAGACTTCATTATTGTTAACCTAATGCGTGTTACTGCAATGATCAGAGCTTTAATCCTAATACTTTTAAGTAAAAGTAATGACAAGTAATGACCACAATGATATGTGAAGGGAAAAATAACTAGAAATCATTTTATTCTTGTAACAAATACTTAAGTTACATTTCTTTATTCCAATCATAAACTGCAATCCGATAAGTACCTTAAGGCTTAATCATCAAACATACTATATTGACCTAAATACAGGATAACCTGTTACGTCTGTTCGGCATTGTGATGCCGGGTTCGATTCCCTCGAGGATGCGTCAAGTGAACACAGCAAAGGTAAGATATACACAATTTATTTAAATAACAAAAAGAGCTATATAACAAAAATGCTAGAGCTAGTAGAATGAAACAAACAAAGGACGCTAGCATAAAAGCTAGGATATACAACAATGAGAAATAAACTGGCACGTAGGCACATAAAACAGTAAAACAAAAACTTCAGCATGAGAACTGGAATGGACAATGAATGGCTAGCGTGAAAAGCTTAGCGAAAATATACATACTTGAGAGTATTGCAGGCATAACTTGTTGCGTAAAAAGCAAATCATGAACCCAGGCTGAACAAACAAAAGAGGACGGCTTATAAAGTGACGGTGATTATCTGTAGCAGGTGTGCGGGGCGTGAGCAGCAGGTGAACTGATGAGTAACCATGGTGACCGACTTAAACAGGAATTAATAATAGGAACAGATGGAGAGTGAAAATAAAAATGGAACAATAAACAATAATATGTGGAGGATCCAAAAAGCGGATCTCAACATAACCCCTCTATACAAGCATTTTTTATGACAGTGACAACATTTATATGATTTATGCCAGGGGTCACCAACGCGGTGCCCGCGGGCACCATGTCGCCCGTAAGGACCAGATGAGTCGCCTGCTGGCCTGTTCTAAAAATAGCTCAAATAGCAGCACTTACCAGTGAGCTGCCTCTATTTTTAAAATTGTATTTATTTACTAGCAAGCTGGTCTCGCTTTTCTCGACATTTTTAATTCTAAGAGAGACAAAACTCAAAAAGACTTTGAAAATCCCAAAAAATATTTTAAAGAATTGGTCTTCACTTGTTTAATAAATGTATTTATTTTTTTAGTTTGCTCCTTATAACTTTCAGAAAGACAATTTTAGAGAAAAAATGCAACCTCAAAAATTGTTTTAGGATTTTTAAACACATATACCTTTTGACCTTTTAAATTCCTTCCTCTTCTTTCCTGACAATTTAAATCAATGTTCAAGTAAATTTATTTTTTATTGTAAAGAATAATAAATACATTTTAATTTAATTCTTCATTGTAGCTTATGTTTTCTCGACGAAGAATATTTGTAAAATATTTCTTCAAACTTATTATGGTTAAAATGAAAAAAAATTGTTCTGGCAAATCTAGAAATTCTGTAGAATCAAATTTAAATTTTATTTCAGAGTCTTTTGAATTTCTTTTAAAATTTTTGTTCTGGAAAATCTAAAAGAAATAATGATTTATCATTGTTAGAAATATAGCTTGGTCCAATTTGTTATATATTCTAACAAAGTGCAGATTGGATTTTAACCTATTTAAAACATGTCATCAAAATTCGAAAATTAATTTTAATCAGGAAAAATTACTAATCATGTTCTGTAAATTCTTTTTTAAATTTTTTCAAAAAGATTCAAATTAGCTAGTTTTTCTCTTCTTTTTTTCAGGTGAATTTTTAATTTTAAAGAGTCGAAATTGAAGATAAACTATGTTTCAAAATTAAATTTTAATTTCTTCCTGTTTTCTCCTCTTTTAAACCGTTCAATTAAGTGTTTTTTCATCATTTATTCTTTACAAAAAACCTTCCGTAAAAGGAAAAAAAATGCACGACGGAATGACAGACAGAAATACAATTTATTTAAGTGTGTATCAAACTGGTAGCCCTTTGCATTAATCAGTACCCAAAAAGTAGCTCTTGGTTTCAAAAAGGTGAGCCCTGATTTATACCAATGAAATAACAACTGGCAATAATAAAGGATACCATATTTCTTAGACATTCCACTATTGTTTGATCACAAATATTTTGGGTTTAGCATCATAAGTCCTCCTGTTGTTTGATAACTCATCAACAATTAATTAAATGTTTTACAGTGTTTATGTGCAGTAACAAGGTACGTAGCTATAACTACAGTTCCCTGTAGCTCGGCAGTATCTTCACTACTTTTTGAACAAATAGTGATTCCTGTAGCTTAGCTATTTTTAGATCCATGTAGGGAGGTAGTTTACATCAAAGCTATAAAGATAGAAAATAGACTGTGAATCCAGGCCAAAAACTACAGGAATAATACAATGACCTGGATGAATGAGAACATCCGTACATATGGAGAAAATCCATGATGATTGGTAGATGTTTGTATGAGTCACAATGGCCAAGGTTAGGGCGAAACATGACCGACAGGCCAATGGGAGGCAAGACAAGACCAGTCATCAAAACCAGGAAGCAAAATCATAACAGATACACAATAATGTCACATAAAGACAAGGGAGTCAGAGACAGAGGGACGCTTTAAGCTGACGACGACAAAAAAAAAAAAGAAACATACTTGTAAATGGCAGAGAGATTGTCTCCCACGGATTAGATTTTTCCTTTAGTGATAAAGACTACTTCCAGGAAACCTACTTAAACCAAAATCATAATTATTCTCTTCATCGAAGACATCCTACACACATTTAGGAACACACATCGAGGTGAGTTGAGTTCATGAAAAGTTTTACTGCACATAACCAATGTTCCTAAACAACACGCAAGTCATTTTTGCTGGGGTTTTTTTGTCACGCTATATAGATAGAGGCTGGTTTTTTTGTTTTTTTGGGGGGGTGGGGGGATTTACTGTAGGACGAAAAGTATAATAACATTATAGAATTTGGGGAGCTTCACGGTGGGAGAGGGATTAGTCCGTCTGCCTCACAATATGAAGGTCCTGCAGTCTTGGGTTCAATCCCAGGCTCGGGATCTTTCTGTGTGGAGTTTGCATGTTCTCCCCGTGAATGCGTGGGTTCCCTCCGGGTACTCTGGCGTCCTCCCACTTCCAAAGACATGCACCTGGAGATAGGTTGATTGGCAACACTAAATTGGCCCTAGTGTGTGAATGTGAGTGTGAATGTTGTCTATCTGTGTTGGCTT
This sequence comes from Nerophis ophidion, assembly GCF_033978795.1. Lineage (NCBI taxonomy): Eukaryota > Metazoa > Chordata > Actinopteri > Syngnathiformes > Syngnathidae > Nerophis > Nerophis ophidion. The sequence continues at coordinate 56,353,402 of NC_084614.1, forward strand.
TGCGATGAGGTGGCGGCTTGTCCAGGGTGTACAATGCCTTCCGCCCGATTGTAGCTGAGATAGGCGCCAGCGCCTCCCGCGACCCCAAAAGGGAATAAGCGGTAAAAAATGGATGGGTGGATGGATAGAATTTGGGCTAAACAAAAATCAAACAAAATGAATCCATACAGTGGGGTGTGGAGAAACCCTAGAGGTAATTGTAGGGGGTCCCCAGCTAAATGATAGACAGTTAATAGTACTTTAGACAATCTGTTTTTTCAGGACTGTATGAGAGAAATCATATCCCTAAGTCTTATATTTCAGTCAATACTGTAATTGCTTAGCCTGAGGCTCCGCGCTAAATCTCTTCACATTCAAATGCACACACGACGCGTGTGGTAATAAACGACCGCAATTCCAGTTTGCTTGATTCTTGTTGAGAAATATGAGCATGTCAACTCGTTCCCAAAGGCGGCAAAGTTGAGTGAATGCAGACATACTACGTTGTAACACAAACATTGTCAGCCTGTGGAACCTCACTCTTCACCCCTTCACACCCCCTGCCGACAGCTGCCATGTTGTGTCTCCAATGCTTCAAGACACCCAATTCTAGGACTCAAATTTGATAGTGCAAATATTGCCCTTCTTTGAATGGACCATTTGTAGTAAAGCATGCAAAACCTCTTCAGTCAAGCAGCTTGTTTTGATTTTAACACACTAAATAGACAAAAGTGCTAAGAATTGGCAGGTGCATGGCAAGATCACTTTCACTTCAAACCTTGACAAGCTCTCGCGTCTCAGCTTAAGTCATTACCGAGCGTGCTCTTCTGCTCACTCAACTCTATAGGCGCGTTGTAATTGCTTTCATAGTCTTGCAGAGTCCATTTATAGGACGGCGGTGTAATCAAACTCCGCCGCATGTCGTCTATAGGAAAATTGATGAGGGATAAGAGTCGAGCGCTAAACTGTTGGTGCCCAATAACCGTGCAGTTGAAATGATGCACTCTTAAAATATTCCACCACAAGCCGCTGATTAGAAGAAAAGAAGTGTGCCCCCCTCTCATTTAACTAAACACACAGGCGGTTGTCGGTCATAGAATAACCTTTCATCCTGTTAAGGTTGTGACAAGAAGCGCATTAATTCATCAAAAAGCCTGCATTTGTAAGTACATTCCTTTCATGCACAAAATATATACAGCACAGGCTAAAAATTAAGACAAACCTTCTCATTGCAATGTTTTTTGTTTTTTTTCATGACAATTTACATTGTACATTGTCACTGAAGGCATCAAAACTATGACACCTGTGAAGTGACTACCTCTTGAAGCTCATCGGGAGAATGCCAAGAGTGTGCAAAGCAGTAATTAGAGCAAAGGGTGGCTATTTTGAAGAAACTAGAATATAAAACATTTAAAAGTTATTTCACCTATTTGTGTGTTCATTCATGGTTTTATATACACACACATATATATATATATATATATATATATATATATATATATATATATATATATATATATATATATATATATGCATGTACAAGCCCCGTTTTCATATGAGTTGGGAAATTGTGTTAGATGTAAATATAAACGGAATACAATGATTTGTAAATTATTTTCAACCCATTTTCAGTTGAATATGCTACAAAGACAACATATTTGATGTTCAAACTGATAAAAAAACATTTTTTTTGCAAATAATCATTAACTTTAGATGCCAGCAACACCTGACAAAGAAGTTGGGAAAGGTGGCAATAAATAGTGATGAAGTTGAGGAATGCTCATGAAACTCTTATAAGGAACATCGAACAGGCGGGTGCCATGATTAGGTATAAAAACAGCTTCCATGAAAGGCTAAGTAATTCACAAACAAGGATGGGGAAAGGGTCACCAATTTGTAAGCAACTTGTCGAACAGTTTTAGAACAACATTTCTCAACGAGCTATTGCAAGAAATTCAGGGATTTTACCATCTACGGTCCGTAAAATCATAAAAAATTTAGAGAATCTGGAGAAATCACTGCACGTAGGCGATGATATTATGGACTTTTGATCCCTCAGGCGGTACTGCATCAAAAACCGACATCTGTGTGTAAAGGATTATCACCGCATGGTCTCAGGAACACTTCATAAAACCACTGTCAGTAACTACATTTGGTTGCTACATCTGTAAGTGCAAGTTAAAACTCTACCATGCAAAGCCAAACCCATTTATCAACAATATCCTGAAACGCCGCCGGTTTCAATGGGCCTAAGCTCATCTAAGATGGACTGATGCAAAGTGGAAAAGTGTTCTGTGGTCCGACGAGTCCACATTTCAAATTATATTTGGAAACAGAGGTCATGGTGTCCTCCAGAACAAAGAGGAAAATAACCATTCGGATTGTTATAGGCGCAAAGTTCAAAAGCCAGCATCTGTGATGGTATGGGGGTGCATTAGTGCCCATGTCATAGGTAACTTACACATCTGTGAAGGCACCATTAATGCTGAATGGTCCATACAAGTTTTGGAGCAACCTATGTTGTCATCCAAGCAACGTTATCATGGACACCCCTGTTTATTTCAGCAAGACAAGTTTTACAACAGCGTGGCTTCGTAAAAAAAGAGTGCAGGTACTTTCCTGGCCCGCCTGCAGTCCAGACCTGTCTACCATCGAAAATGTGTGGCGCATTATGAAGCGTAAAATACGACAGCAGAGACCACAGACTGTTGAACGACTGAAGCTGTACATAAAACAAGAATGGGAAAGAATTCCACTTTCAAAGCTTCAACAATTAGTTTCCTCAGTTCCCAAACGTTTATTGAGTGTTGTTAAAAGAAAAGGTGATGTAACACAGTGGTGAACATGTCATTTCCCAACTACTTTGGCACGTGTTGCAGCCATGAAATTTTAAGTAAATTATTATTTGCAAAAAAAAATAAAGTTTATGAGTTTGAACATCAAATATCTTACCTTTGTAGTGCATTCAATTGAATATGGGTTGAAAAGGATTTGCAAATCATTGTATTTCGTTTATATTTCCGTTTATATCCGACACAATATATACATATATATATACATATATATATATATATTAGGGGTGGGCAAATTAATGCGTTAACTCATCAATCTATTAACGCCGACAATTATTTTATCGCACATTTGCGTATGTTGTTTACATGCTTTTATTTTGTTAACGCCTTTTCTTAACAAGATGGCATCTCCCGGATGTACTTCGGCGTCGAGGGGCTCTTGGTAAAGATGGAACATTTGGCAAAAATACCGGACAATTCTGCAAATTTCATGGCTGGCTTACAGCGTGGTCACTCCGGGATCACTTACGACCGCCAGACAATTCTGAATGTGGATAGATCGGGCCGTTTTGGACTGAATGACGCGTGCCTGCTAGACCGGCTAGCTAGCATGCGAATACTTTGCCGGCTACATCCAGCGGCCTGTGAAGCAGCGGAGTATATGTGTTGTCTGTCTATTTATGAATAATGCAGACGAGGAGTGTTGGCTGAGTTCTTAATGTTTACTTTCAGAGCGTGCATATCACAACATACAAGATGCCGTCATGGCGACACAACCTATACCGGGCTACCGCGCATGCTCGTCACTCCTGTTGCATGCTGGGTAGGGTAGTTCTTTTTTTCCCTGGCTCATAACATCACAAGTAGTACCATGTATATGCGTTCAGTTTATTAAAGCACCAAGCAAACAATCGGAAAATTCCCATCATATCAATTCCTAGATATGGTCATAAATATTTTAAGTGCACTACGCATAATAAACACAACATTATTAATATTGCTACTACGGATAATTTGATCAAAAATTCCCTAAAACAGCCTACTACCTATAATATAGGTTTTTTAAACATAAGACCCTGATAAAAAAAAAATGTTTCTGCTGTTACCTCAGAAATTGCCTGTTCAGATGTTATGATTGTGGCTCAGAGATTTGTATGTAGATTATATTTATTTTCCATAAGAAACAGGATAACTTAAATACCCTGGCAGTGGCAATAAGCTTAAATGTTTGTATTTACATTTTTTGAGTTGATTTTCATAAAATATGCTATTTAACTGCTACTGTTTAACAAGGGGCTTCACGGTGGCAGAGGGGTTAGTGCGTCTGCCTCACAATACGAAGGTCCTGCAGTCCTGGGTTCAAATCCAGGCTCGGGATCTTTCTGTGTGGAGTTTGCATGTTCTCCCCGTGAATGCGTGGGTTCCCTCCGGGTACTCCGGCTTCCTCCCACTTCCAAAGACATGCACCTGGGGATAGGTTGATTGGCAACACTAAATTGGCCCTAGTGTGTGAATGTTGTCTGTCTATCTGTGTTTGCCTGTGATGAGGTGGCGACTTGTCCAGGGTGTACCCCGCCTTCCGCCTGATTGTAGCTGAGATAGGCGCCAGCGCCCCCCCGACCCCAAAAGGGATTAAGCGGTAGAAAATGGATGGATGGATGGATGTTTAACAAGGACTGATTTAAATTGTGTTTGCACAACAAATGTTTTGGCGCTTTTGTTCATGTGGGAGAATATTCCAATAAAGGTGCATTACACACTACTTTTGAAATCAATGCAGTTAATCGTGATTAATCGGAGAAATAGTGCGATTAACTTCGATTAAAATTTTTAATCGTTGCCCAGCCCTAGTATATATATATATATATATATATATATATATATATATATATATATATACAGATATATATGTGTGTGTGTGTGTGTGTGTATATTTTTTATATAAATATGTGTATATATATCTATGTGTATGTGTATTTATGTATGTATATGTGTATATATATGTAGATGTATGTATATGTACGTATATATATGTGTATTTATGTATGTAGATGTGGGTATATGTATGTATGTGTGTGTATATACAGTATGTCAGTGGTTCTCAACCTTTTTTTAGTAATGTACCCCTTGTGAACATTTTTTCAATTCAAGTACCCCCTAATCGGACCAAAGCATTTTTGGTTGAAAAAAAAAGAGATGAAGAAGTAAAATACAGCACTATTTCATCAGTTTGTGATTGATTAAATTGTATAACAGTGCTAAATATTGCTCATTTGTAGTGGTCTTTATTTTGGAAAAACATATAAAAATAACTAAAAACTTGTTGAAAAATAAACAAGTGATTCAATTATGAATAAAGATTTCTACACATAGAAGTAATCATCAACTTAAAGTGCCCTCTTTGGGGATTGTAATAGAGATCCATCTGAATTCATCAAATTAATTCTAACCATTTCTTCACAAAAAAATTAATCTTGAACATCAATATTTATGGAACACGTCCACAAAAAATCTAACTGTCAACACTGAATATTGCATTGTTGCATTTCTTTTCACAGTTTATGAACTTAAATTCATATTTTGTTGAAGTATTATTAAAAAAATATATTTATAAATGATTTTTGAATTGTTGCTATTTTTAGAATATTAAAAAAAAATCTCAAGTACCCCTTGGCATACCTTCAAGTACCCTCAGAGGTACGCGTACCCCCATTTGAGAACCACTGCAGTATGTAAATGTATGTATATATATGTATATGTATATTTAATAATTGTATGTATGTGTATGTACAGTATATGTATGTATATATGTAATTTTATACATGTATATGTATATATATATATATATATATATACATATATAGTATGTATATATGTGTACATACAGTATATATATATATATATATATATATATATATATATATATATATATATATATATATATGTATATGTATATATATATATATATATGTATATGTATATATATATATATATATATATATATATATGTGTGTGTGTGTGTGTGTGTGTGTGTGCGTGTGTGTGTGTGTGTGTGTGTGTATTACTATACATTTGCACTATACCCTTGCATGACTATACACTTCCATATAAAGCTTCATGGGGTGCACTAGTGCAAGAAATTCAAGCGTTTAATGGAACATTCAGTTTTTACAATAATCTTCAGTTACGATACGGTTGGAGTTTTCATTCATTCTACGTAGAATGAATGAAAACTCCAACCGCTCCTCTTGAATTGTATTCCATGGGATTATGATGCTGTACCTGTGTAGTATGTGTGTATAATAATATTTTTGGTCATTTGTCGAATGCTCTATCCTCTTTAGCGCTCTCACTGAGTAATCCTATTGATTTCTACAGAGAGGTGCAGTTAGATCACCATTATGTTTGCTGAAGTGTTATTAACACTCACGACAATCCCGGCTGGTTGGGTTCATGCAGTAATAGGCTTAGTGTGGTTTCCCTGTAGCATTACTTCAGACTGTCTTAGGGCACCACTGAACAATATCTACACATGCTTAGTCAATAGGAGATGGACCTATGAATCCTCTGTCTAACCCTCTGGCCCTTCCTTGGGTTTAAAGTTGGTTTTAAGAACATAAGCGAGCAGCCAAGATCATGACCTTATGCAATACAAGAGTATTAAGTAGTATTTTGGTTTTCATTAATAATCCATCCAATCAGTCTGACAAACACCAATCGTACCGGAACTGAAGCAAATTTCTTCTTCTTCTTTTGCATCCGTCAATGATGGTGGATTTCCATTGTGTGGGGTCGCCATTTCCTTTTTCAATTGCCGTGTTGATCACCTCTTCAGCTTTGGAACTGTGTCATAGTCGCGTCTTAATGAGGGTGTGTGCCAAATGCTGCTAAACGGTTGACTGAAATATTGTGTGAGTGCGTTTGATCTAATGTGAACAATTTAATTGGTTCATCGTGACCTGACCGTCAATTTCATTTGTTTTATGTGACGAATCTAAATGTATTTGTGGCATGTAAAGCTTGTGAACTCAAAAAAAATCCATGGATCAGCCGCAGCAGAGTGTAAAGCACGGGGTTCAAAACTTGGCGAAAAATGTAGCAACATATACAGTAGACCAGAAACTACGGTAATTTTCTTTGGCTCAATTGTGGTTTTATTTTGTTGTACTCAACACCAAAACACAGAGACTAAGTCACATGGGATTTTTTTCCACTTTATTCTGCGGATTAATACATGGGCAAACACATTAGATTGTTATGCGCAATGTTTGGTCGTTAGAAAGCTTGAAACAAACCTTTGCCAAAATTGTTCGTCAAAAAACGAATCAAATAAAAAATGTTGGTGTCCAAAAACAAGGTACCACTGTTTTAGGGGATGAGAGCAGGAACTCCCAAACAAATTAGAGATAGCTTTCCTCCGCGGGACCAAAACGTCCAATTAACCAGGACAAATCCCATAAATGCTCTGCTTGTAACCAGATGGTTAATTGGAAACCGGCGATAATTGGGTAAAGGCTGTTATATATGAAATGTGAAAAGTCATTATACAGATAACAACTTCATGTTTCAACTCAGGAAAACATTTTCGGTCTCCAATCCCGATCGTATTTCTGGCCTCAGGAGTCCTGATCCAATACTTTGACAATAAGTTACAGAACTTAAAAAGTTATACAACAAGTAACAAAAGAGAACATATTTATACATCCAGCCATCAATTTTTTACCGCTTGTCCAGCTTATCTTAACACGTTTAGAATTTGCCTGCATTGTTGTAAACCAGATGATTTGTGGAATTCAATGCTACATACGATTTGTTTTACCAAAATAAAGTGGTTAGTGCACAATAACGAAACAAAAGTTTGAAAAAATAATAATACTGGTCCCCATTTAAATCATTTGGGTTTTTCCCTTAAAGACTCCCTGTAACCAGAGACTTCCTGCATTCATTGACAATAACAAAAACGACAATTTTTTTTTTTTTTAAATAATAAGAACATAGAAAATAAAAACATTGATATAATCACCTAGGCATTGGCAGGCCGTGCATTTCACACCTAGGTCTTCAGTGATGTCCTACTTAGTCCGACTTTAATATATACCCCTCTTAATGCCGTAATGTATGTCACCGCATAACCATGGCTGGAAAAATACAATACAGAATCACACTTGCACACTACTGGGGCATTGAATTACCTCAATAGTCTACAAAACGGGCTACTTTACAGCGCATTTAAAAACCAATAAACCCGCACCTGCAATCAAAACATATCTCTATGCCAGTGGTTCATGACCTTGTTGGAGGTACCGAACCCCACCAGTTTCATATTCAAATTCACCGAACCCTACTTTAGTGAAAAATAAAATGTTGTTTTTTCTCAAATTCAAGACAAAGTTATATGTTTTTGGTAATACTTTAGTATGGGGAGCATATTCTAAGTAACAAAGACTTAATTTACAGTTATTTGGTTAGGGCCAGGGTAAGAGGGTTAGGGTTATAATAAGGCCATGCCGTATAAGGCATTAATAAGTACTTAATAGAGCCAATATGTTACTAATTTGCATGTTAATAACCAAATAATTAATGGTGAGTATGTTCACCATACTAAAGTGTTACCATGTTTTATTACTGGTGCACAAAAGGAACTGTGCATGAACATCACTTTGTTCAAAGAACAAAACCGACACAGTGCATGAACTCACAACAAATTACACACCTGCAAATCAGTGTGACTTCTGCTGTTGCCGTATCCGTAATACGCCAATAAGGAGGTTTTTATTTACACGATGAGTCGGTGTGTCTTGACCTCCGCCGAACCCCTGAGCCCGACTCATCGAACCCCTAGGGTTCAATCGAACCCAGGTTAAGAACCACTGCTCTATGCAATACTGTCAACATTAAATAATTTTAAAAAACACATCAAACGTGAGAAAATAAAGAAATAACATATTTGAAACATTGCAGCAGAAGGGCTACTGTGAACATCTCGTGATATGATTGGCTATCGCAATGGTCAATCAACTGCATTTGTGTTGTCTACCGCCTCCTTAACAAAGTCACACACAAGGACTTATCCCCGTTGCCTTGGGTGTACGAGGTCCTTAACTACATCTCTGGGACATGCTGGTTCCGTTCCCTTGATCTCCGGAGCAGCTATTGGCAAGAGGAGCTGGCACCAGAAGCACAGCCAAAGACTGCTTTCTCCATTGGCAAACTGCCGTGACAGTTTAAGAAGGGACGGCGTGGCGCAGTGGGAGAGTGGCTGTGCTCAACCCGAGGGTCCCTGGTTCAATCCCCACCAAGTACCAACCTCGTCATGTCCGTTGTGTCCTGAGCAAGACACTTCACCCTTGCTCCTGATGGGTGCTGGTTAGCGCCTTGCACGGCAGCTCCCTCCATCAGTGTGTGAATGTGTGTGTGAATGGGTAAATGTGGAAGTAGTGTCAAAGAACTTTGAGTACCTTAAAGGTAGAAAAGCGCTATACAAGTACAACCTTTTTATTTTATCAAGATGATGCCCGGCTACCTTTAAGTACCTTTGGTGAGAGTTTTGGCTGACATTCTATGGGGACGCTGTGTAGTCTACTTGGATGACCTTCCTGTGCATGCAGACTTCGGGAGTGTGCTGATCAACTTGGAATAATTATTTCACTCCATCCGCAAGGCAAGTCTGCTCCTCCACTCCAAGAAATGTCAGCTGTTCCGGCAAGAAACCTCTTGTCTAGGTCATATGGTCAGCGCAGCAAGAGTGTCCACCAACCCAGCAAAAGTATCAGCAATGAGAGATTGGCCTGTCCCCCGTAACATTGGACAGCTGTGGAGCTTCTTGGGCCTGGCCTCCTCCTACCGCCGGTTTGTCAAGGACTTTGACATCACTGTTAGCCCACTGCACCGGCTTACTGAGAAGGGAAAAGTGTTCCGGTGGAGTGAGGACTGCGCCAGGTCTTCACTCAGGTCCGGTCAGCACTGGTGAGGGCCAATGTGCTAGCCTACCCGGATCCTGATCAGCCCTTTATCAGCTTCAATGTAGGCGTTGGGGCAGTGCTGTGCCAGGAAGGGGAGAAAGCGGAACACGTCAGGCATCCGGTCCTGGTTCTACTGGCCAGGGTGTCGCCAGGATGTGGAACACTACGTTCATTGGTGTGACACCTGTACTGCGAAGTAGTGGCCCAACCGGCGTTCGCATGCTCCCTAACAACAGTACCAGTTGGGGGCTCCCATGGAGCGCTTTGCCGTTGACATTCTGGGATCCTGTCCGACCATAGAATGGGTTAACCGCTACATTCTGGTCACCGTGGAGTATTTTACCAAATGGCCTGAAGCCTACGCAGTCCCTGACCATAGTGTCGTCACAACCGTAGAGTGCCTGGTAAACGAAGTGTTCCGGGGTGGAAAATGCCGTTTTTTCCCTGGACTCTGGCGACAACAGAATCTGCCAGTAGGCGTCAAAACGTGACACTTCATTTACCTAGCGGTAATCCACACAGAACCGTACAGATCCATCCTTCTTCCATACCAGAACGATGGGGCTGCGCCACACACTGTGGGATTCTTCTATTACCCCTAACTCCAGCATAGATTTTAATTCCTCCCAAACCACTTTGCGTTTGTGTTCGGGGAGCCTGTAGAGCCGAGACCGCACCCTAACACCCGGGCTGGTATCAATGTGATGTTGGATGAGGTTCTTGCGGCCGGGCAGAGGGGAGAACACATCAGAAAAGCACTGCTGCAGCTTGGCAGCCTCTGCTTACTGCGCTAACGTGAACTGATTATCACAGAGGAGGATGGGGGCGCGGGGCGGACCGCGGGATATTCGGCCTGAACTCCTCCTCCTCCTCGACCACCGTCACCATGGAAACAGGCTTGGCCTCCTTCCATGCTTTCAAGAGGTTGAGATGGTAAATGTGGGTGTCTCCGCCCTGGTCCGAGCGCCGGACCTCATAGTCCCCATTACTCACTCGCCGTTTGACCAAAAGGGTCCTTCCACTTGGCGAGTAATTTCGAGCTGGACATTGGGAGTAATACGAGCACTTTTTCTCCCGATGAAAATTATTTTAGCTGCGTCCCCCTCTTATACACGCGCTGCTGACGTTCCTGGGCCCGGAGCAAATTCACACGTGATAAGTGACCCAATGTGTGGAGTTTTGCTCTCAGGTCCATGACGTATTATTGAATTTCATTGCACCCACTAACCGTCTTATTGATATCACTTGGTCCCAGGCCGAGCACAGAGTGTCATCACGGGACTGCTCAAGGGAGAGGTCCCTCACGGGGTGCCCTGCCGGTTCCCCCTCGGCAGATATCCCATTTTCCTACCAGTCATGATCGCACCCCTGGGCACTGCTTCACTAAGTCATAAAACCCCGCCCAATTAGTTCCTACAATTAAGAGGTGCGCACTTACAGCAACCTCGACACTACATTTTCTTTTATTACACCAAATTTCTTCTGACACCAAAGGGTACTTGTGCACATCCAAATGAACACACTTGATTTTCACCCGTGCTGCCTGCCTCAAAGCCTCGAGTGGAACCAGGTTCTGGTGGATCATGAACTGCTCACCATCGCCCGGGGTGTACTCCCTTGTGCCCTTACCGGCGCGCAATACGTCTCTCCCGGGCCGGGGCAGGGCCCCGGAGAGCCGACAACCCAGATCATCTGTCCCACCTCCATGAGCAGGCACTCCCAACGCACGTGACTGGGCTGCCCGCACCTCTAGCACGCCTGCCCAGGTGTTTGAAAGGGCTGTCTGCGGGGTAAGCCCCATATCAGCAGCAACCGGAACCTAGCAGACAGGAGACAGAGAGGGTTTTTTTTTTCTCCAAGGCTGGATAGCCGCCGAAGCCGTCTCTCCTGGCGCACGCGGCCGGCGCGGTGCTGGTACGTGTCGCATCAGGACCTTGGCGAGAGCAAAAAAAAAGACAGTCATGCGGCACTAGCAGCGTCGTCTCCTCCAGCTGCGCGCGTGGTCTGCGCGGGGCTGTCACTGGGCGCTCGGCTGCCTCGGGAGTCCTCTCCTCCTCTGTGCTTAATGGTGTACCGCCATGTGGCCGTCGGCCAGTGTCACAGCGTCTGCCAGGGCACGTGGGCGGTTTTACCGAACCCAGGCTGATTTCCGTGCCAGGATGGCCTCCAGAAACTGCTAGTCGCTGTCCCTCGGTTGCAGCCAGCGTGTCGCTGCGTCCCGGAGCTGCTGCCCAAGCACAAACGGGTGGTCTTCCGGCCCCAGACGCAGCGCCCAGAACCGGCATTGGTGGTCCTCAGCGGTGCAGCTGGTCCGGTCTAGCACCGCCCTTCTCAGGTCCGGGAAGTGCACACGGGAAGCCACCAGTAGGCTAAGCACCTCCCCCGCCAGCAGCGACAGTAGGCGCACCCCCCACTCTTCTTCTGGCCACCCGCTTGCTCCCTCCCCGCCCGCTAGCGCCTGAAGGATTTGGCTGTGCTGTGCCACTTGCTGGCGGACCAGCTGGTGTTGGCTCGCCGCTGCCACGTCCGCCAGCATCTCTCCCAGTGCTGTTAGGGGATTTGGTGCCGACATTTCCGGTCCACAGGTTTGATTGGGCGCCAGTAGTGGAAGTTTTTGTGGTGTGGGTTCCCCTGGGACCGACAGAATGCCCGTGAGCCCAATTTCAGGTTTCAATAATTCTATTTATTTTCTATTTCTATTGTGTCTCGCTTGCGGACTCCTGCTCGCTCGTCTGTCCGCTCCTCTCTCTCCCCTCATGGCCTCAGACGCTGCTGATAAAGGAGACAGGTGAATAGATAGCCAGCCTCAGCTGGAAAATCCGCTCACCTGTCAGCTGCTTCGAAGCCGGTCCATACACACGCTCTTCCCGCAGGAGGTGCGCCAACCAAGCCCCCTCACAAAGTTATTTTGGGTTTTCAAACTCTGTGCATTGCTGCATTACAAGCCCAAGCTCGCCACAATATGTAGAGAAAGTAAATACAAAATAAAGATAACGTTTATTAATTTATGACTATGATTTAACGGCCCACCACTGCAGTTTGGTATTGTTTGTACACTGATATACTGGTTATCTATCTGGATCGATCACTCCTACTTTAAATTGAAGCTTTCGTGATTAGCTTCTTGCGTCGTCCTGCTCGCTGTGCGTGTGCAGCATGCTTAGCCAATTCTTTCCCTACAATTCTCCAGTGATATTGCTCCATGGAAGAAACATAGTTTATTTTTCGCCAGCGTGGTGAAGATTAGTATCTTAGAAGTGACTTTGCACTGTGGAAAGATAATGCGTTTGTTGCAACTGGCTTTCAAGTTCTGGCAAGACACGCACACACCTTCTTAGAATTCATGGCAGGGAAAACATGGCTCTCTTTGACCACATGGTCAATCACTAACAAATACAAACTCTGTTTCCATATTAGTTGGGAAATTGTGTTACATGTAAATATAAACGGAATACGGTGATTTGCAAAATCCTTTTCAACCCATATTCAATGGAATGCACTACAAAGACAAGATATTTGATGTTCAAACTCATAAACTTAAATTTTAAGTTAATAATAATTAACTTAGAATTTTTTGGCTGCAACACGTGCCAAAGTAGTTGGGAAAGAGCATGTTCACCACTGTGTTACATCACCTTTTATTTTAACAACACTAAATAAATGTTTGGGAACTGAGGAAACTAATTGTTGAAGCTTTGAAAGTGGAATTCTTTCCCATTCTTGTTTTACATAGAGCTACAGTCGTTCAACAGTCCGGGGTGTCAGCTGTCGTATTTTACGTTTCATAATGCGCCACACATTTTCGATGGGAGACAGGTCTGGACTGCAGGCGGGCCAGGAAAGTACCCGCACTCTTTTACTTCGAAGCCACGCTGTTGTAACATGTGGCTTGGCATCGTCTTGCTGAAATAAGCAGGGGCGTCCATGATAACGTTGCTTGGATGACAACATATGTTGCTCCAAAACCTGTATGGACCATTCAGCATTAATGGTGCCTTCACAGATGTGTAAGTTACCCATGCCTTGGGCACTAATACGCCCTCATAACCACCACAGATGCTGGCTTTTGAACTTTGCGTCGATAACAATCCGGATGGTTATTTTCCTCTTTGTTCGGGAGGACACCACGTCCACAGTTTCCAAATAAAATTTGAAATGTGGACTTGTCAGACCACAGAACACTTTTCCACTTTGCATCAGTCCATCTTAGAAGAGCTCGGGCCCATTGAGGCTGGCGGCGTTTCTCGGTGTTGTTGTAAATGGGTTTGGCTTTTCATAGTACAGTTTTAACTTGCACTTACAGGTGTAGCAACCAACTGTAGTTACTGACAGTGTTTTAATGAAGTGTTCCTGAGCCCATGTGGTGATATCCTTTACACACTGATGTCAGTTTTTGATGCAGTACCGCCTGAGGGATCAAAGGTCCGCAATATCATCGCTTACATGCAGTGATTTCTCCAGATTCTCTGAACCTTTTGATGATTTTACGGAAAGTAGATGGTAAAATCCCTAAATTCCTCGCAAGAGCTCGTTTAGAAATGTTGTTCTAAAACTGTTCGACAATTTGCTTACAAAGGGCCGACCCTCACCCCATCCTTGTTTGTGAATAATTGAGCATTTAATGGAAGCTTTTTTTATACCCAATCATGGCACCCACGTGTTCTCAATCAGCCTGCACACCTGTGGGATGTTCCAAATAAGTGTTTGATGCGCATACCACAACTTCATCAGTATTTATTGCCACCTTTCCCAACTTCTTTGTTACGTGTTGCTGGCACCAAATTCTAAAGTTAATGATTATTTGCAAAAAAAAAAAAAAGGTTTATCAGTTTGAACATCAAATATGTTGTCTTTGTAGCATATTAAACTGAATATGGGTTGAAAATGATTTGCAAATCATTGTATTCCATTTATAATCTAACACAATTTCCCAACTCATATGGAAACGGGGTTTGTATATCGCACAACACAGCAACAACAGAACCAATGTGTTATGTGGCTGATGAGTGTTTTGTAAACGAAAGCACGGAAAATGTAACATGCATAAACGTCACACCGACAGCTAAATAGAGCAACCAACATTTTTCAAAGCGCATGTAGATGTAGATACATCTGCTGAATTTCGACTACTGCATTTTGGGCTTTTTTTATGGAGTTAGGAAAACTACATCAGCTGTTTACAGGAAAGGTGATTTGCTTTTACAGATTACACAACAGAAACTATAGGAGAATGCGGTTTATTGAATAGAGTTGTTAATTTTTGCTTTTATGCCAGTACCTTTATTGCATCTGTATTTCACTATGAAAAGCATGCATTTAAATGAATACATTAATAATGAGTATTGTAGTATCTTATTCATGGTGATTATATTGTCCATCATTGGTTGTTCTGTAGGATCGATTATATTGCACAGGCTTTGGGATAACACTCTGTAGCAAAATGCAGTAGTAAAAATAGTTGTATCAAAGCCACAGATTCCATAGGCTGTATTATTATATGTATAAAAGGTTTAATGCTATAGTAGTTATAATTTGGTTTTGCAGTAAAATAAAGTCTAGTGTTCACATTATATGTCATGAAAGATTCAGCACAATTGAAAATCTGATCACGGGTATCATGCAATTTTACATTCAATGTGTTTTGACCAAAGTATGTGTGTATACCCATCTGTGATGTCCGAGCATTTGTTCTCATTTGACAGCTTTTGCAAAAATCAAATTGACACATTCGATATCAGCCTAAGGCGTACTTCTTCAAACAACAGCCTGAGTGGGCGTTCTTTTCTTCTTCTCTTTAAATCATGTGTGGCTGTGTGAATAGTGTTAGAATGAAGTGTTCAAAGTACCCGGACAACTGAAATAACACAACATCTCCAGATTAGTTTTCTTCATTTCTAGCATTTTACGTTTGACAGTTTCCATCAAATCCATTTCCCTTTTAATTGAAGTGAATATGTTTTTTCTGTTGAGGTCACAGTGGTATAGATGAGTTTATTTCTAACATGCATTCAAGGTTAAATTAAAGTACTTTTCATGTCGACAGTTTCGCAATTCAGCATGTCTGGTAAGTGTCACAGCAATTATTAATACATTGGTGTTTGTTAGTAATTTGTTCTAAAAGGTCAGACAAAGACCAAACAACCGCAGATATAAAAACATATATATGTATATATATATATATATATATATATATATATATATATATATATATATATATATATATATATATATATACAGTATATATATTAATCCTTCCCAGAAACCCCGAAATAATAATACAACACACATTTTATTCTGAATAATTGTAGTTTTACATGCAGAAAAGAAAAGGAAATGCATATCAACTATGAATTTGGTGGCTAAAAGAACATAACTTGTTGGCAAATTTGGTGATTAATGCAAAGAGAGGAAAATATGTGAGAGCCATCCTCACACTTTGTTTCCAGTCTTTTAAATTCAATCGAATTTCCTGCATTTTTTATCAAAGTGCTGCTGGCACTAACAACTTTCTTTGGCCCCGCCGTTGCTTATTTTGCATTTGTACTCAATAAAGAAAAGCATAGAGACTTGCTGAATAACTGTTAGTTAGCAAAAAACTACCTAGTCAAACAATGATCATGTCATAAACTACGTACACACTTCAGGTTATGATGCCTAATCCGGATTTTCAGTAAATCTGATCTCTTTATGTAGTCATTCACATTACACAAATATATGTGATTTCTAATGTGAATGTAATGGGCTCGCTGAAATGACCCACATGTGTGCTGTGTGTTTTTGGAAGTAAAAAAGGCTCCAAATCAAGTAGGTCTCAGTCCTGGCACATTTGTGACAATTTGAAGGTGTTTGTGCAAGTGGAGTCCAAAATTTTTTAACCAAATTATTTGGCGTAAGAGATTAAGAACGACGGCAAGAATTTGAAGCGTTTGCTTCGATGTGTGTTCCGAGGAGGTCTTTCTGTGACCATTTATTTTGATGAAGAATTATGGCTTGTGTCGCTTTTTGATAATGTCAAATAAACTGCAGTTCAGACCTCAGTTGTATCAGATACAGGCAAAAGATAATCAGAATTGACCTGCATTGTGAACAAGCAGTTTTTATTGTTTTTATGTGAGACAAAGCTAAATTTAGTGGCGACATGAGTACCCAAAAAAATCCGTAAATTTGCCATAGAGTTCAAAACGTGGGAAAAAAGTAACAGCTTGTAGCCTTATTACGTTATAGGCAAGGGAAACAATAGCCTTTGTAGACGTGGCCATCGAGATTTCCGACTATAACTGGAACACTCTTAACTACAAGCTATGACTTGTAACTTTTGATTTAAATCAGGGGTGTGAAACTCAAATACAGAGTGGGCCAAAATTTAAAACCGAACAAAGCCGCGGGCAGATGTTGAACAAATTAACCTTTTAATAGGGACCCAAACAAGTTTTGCATTGAATATTGAACAAGCCAGGCTTATATAACTTTATAGTGACATGCAAAATCGAGTTTCAAATAATAATAATAATTAAAAAATATCAATGGCATATGAAATAAAATTTAAATAAAAATTGAATACCTCTTTTCGGCGGTGGGGTTGAGGTGGAAGGGGTGTATATTGTAGCGTTCTGGGTATTGGTTCTGTTGTGTTTATGTTGTGTTACGGTGCGGATGTTCTCCCGAAATGTGTCATTCTTGTTTGGTGTGGGTTCACACTGTGGCGCATATTTGTAACAGTGTTAAACTTATTTATACGGCCACCCTCAGTGTGACCTGTATGGCTGTTGACCAAGTATGCTTGCATTCACTTGTGTGTGTGTACAAGCCGCATATTTAATGTGACTGGGCCGGCACGCTGTTTGTATAGAGGAAAAGCGAACGTGGAAACAGGTTGTAGAGAACGCCAAAGGCAGTGCCTTTAAAGCCCACTCCAAATATTGTTGTCCGGGATGAAATTCGGGAGGGGCACTGAACTTCGGGAGTCTCCCGGGAAAATCGAGAGGGTTGGCAAGTAAGAGTGTTAGCGGTGAATACGGTGTTACAGCGGCGGGCCAGCTCTAATGTTAATTTGATATTGCCTCAAGGGCCAAGTGAAATTACACGGCGGGCCATATTTGGCCCGCGGGCCAGAGTTTGACACCGATGATCTAAATGGAATGCGGCATGATTTGTTAGTGGGATTTTTTTTTTTCATGTGTGAAAAACATGGGCAAACTTTGGAAGAAAACCTTTGTTGAAAACCAAATTCTACCAAAAGCGTCCTGAAAACTGTTTCATGCAAGTCTGAGTTCATTTTTTAAATTGTTTTCTAGCGTTGTCTTTGAAGGCAAGGTAGTGAGTGTGGTTTGGCAATGGACACTAACTAATAACTTCCTTTGTTGTCCTCGGTCATGCGGTACCGATTAAGATGATATTTACACCTCTGTGCAACAGGGACAGCCCAGTTCTATTTTAACGGTGTTGAAATACGTCTTATCCTTGTTTTTTCTGTATCATTATAACCTGCTGGAGAGCAAGGTGACCCACATTATGATGCACACCGTGTCACACCTACTCAGGAGGTTTTGTCTCCCGAATAAAGTTATTGTGTTGAAAGCCACCGCCTGGAATAACACAAATGTGTTCTTTGTCTAAATCAAAACAAGGTGAAGTAGGACCACGTATACACAACTGGGACACATTCCCATTTCATACTCCATAACGGACCCCGGCAATTTGCAATTCATCGTGTGTGGAGAGAGTCAGTTTGTATGACCTTCCAGGAGGAAGCTATTCCCATGATAAAGCCATCTATCTGAAGGGTTTTCTACCTGCCTCCAGCTTTCAAGAGCAACTTTAATTTGCGTCCAATGATATGCTATTTCTCGCAACTCCGTCAAAAGTGAGCAAACCAAATATGGCAGTTCCTCCTATGCTGGCGCCTTGTTAGAGGCCGTAATTCCCTGCTGACTCCGATATGTATTTCCCTTTTGTGTTGAGATGAAAATGGGCTAGCCCTGCAGGAAATGCATTGACTAAAGCACCCCGTTGAGCGGAAATCACAGTTTAACACGCAATAACAATAATTCTTAAATCATGTCGTTTATGCAGCCCCCCCGGTAGTGGTGGGTGATACTGTGGGTTTTGGGTGATACAGGGATAATACCAGTCCCGATACTTTGACATGTCACGAACAGAACAAGACTCTGAACTCTGATGCAGGATTTTCAGAAACAGATATTTATTCTGAACAGGGAAGGGGTCCAAAACAGGAGAAACACAACAGGCTATCAAAACAGATCTGGCCTGACCACTAAACTAACAAAAATACTAACAACTCGAAACGCTCAGGCTATGCAAGGAAAAAGGGGCTAAGAACAAAACTACTAAATACAACAAAAGACGCTCCAATGGATGCAACGCTAGGAAGCTGATCTTACCTGACAAAAGTCTACAAACAAAGAATCTCCCGTGGTTCAAAATGTACAAAAACGTGGCAAAGGCTGAAGACAAGACTGTGGCAAAGAAACACTGGAGGTACGCACAAGAAGATACGAAACACTCTGGCACAGGACAGAAGAAGGGCGAGACATTTTTACACATGAGGGAGGGTGACACAGGTGGGCACAATCAGGCAATCAGGAAAGACGTCAGACCTGTGATACAGGAGGAAGGGCAAGTGATCTGAAACGAGAAGGAGAGTCAGCATTTCAAAATAAAACAGAAAATGACAAAACAACATGAAACCAGACGAAACCCAGACAAGACTTCACCCAGGTGTGACACATGTAATATCTTACCCTTTGAACAATTTGTGAATTTTTGCCTACTGTAAATTAATAATGGCTTATACAAGAAAAAATATTGTGTTCAAATGGAAACTAAAAGAAACTATACAAAACAAAGTATTAGTATAAAATAATTAAAATATTTCCTCTGTTACATTCAATGACACCCAACTATTTAAAGTAGTCCTATTATAAAAAACCAACTTATCTATTGGTACATTCTGTTGTGTATTTGGGATCTCCATGAATCCCGAAAATTTGAAATCAAACCATGGAGGCATGGCGGAGTTATTCATAAAACAATTGTGCCTTTCTCCCTCCTTGGAATTTGCCCCAATAGCGATGTGTTTCCCAATTGTGAAGTCAGCAGACATATCCGTATAGAGTACATATTTCCCCAAAGTACTTTACGCGAGTCCGCCATAGTGTATGATGCTCGAGCAGTCAATATGTTCATTCTTCTTGTCTATCCTCTTGTTGTGAGGCCGACTGGCTCTTACATGTACATGCATTGTCCGCTGTTGCCATTTCGTATACAGATTAGAGCAGTGGTTCTCAAATGGGGGTACTTGAAGGTATGCCAAGGGGTACGTGAGATTTTAAAAAAATATTCTAAAAATAGCAACAATTCAAAAATCCTTTATAGATATATTTATTGAATAATACTTCAACAAAATATGAATGAAAGTTCATAAACTGCGAAAAGAAATGCAACAATGCAATATTCAGTGTTGACAGCTAGATTTTTTGGTGGACATGTTCCATAAATATTGATGATAAAGATTTCATTTTTTGTGAAGAAATGTTTAGAATTAGGTTCATGAATCCAGATGGATCTCTATTACAATCCCCAAAGAGGGCACTTTAAGTTGATGATTACTTCTATGTGTAGAAATATTTATTTATAATTGAATCAGTTTTCACTTTTTCAACAAGTTTTTAGTTATCTTTATATATTTTTTTCCAAATAGTTCAAGAAAGACCACTACAAATGAGCAATATTTTGCACTGTTATACAATTTAATTAATCAGAAACTGATGACATAGTGCTGTATTTTACTTCCTTTTCTCTTTTTTTCAACCAAAAATGCTTTGCTTCGATTAGGGGGTACTTGAATTAAAAAAATGTTCAAAGGGGGTACATCACTGAACAAAGGTTGAGAACCACTGAATTAGAGTATACTTCTATCTATCACTGGACTCAGGGAGTGAGCAGTAGAGAGACACTTCCTACGTTCGCATGTACTCGGAGGAAAAGCTAGTCGTATGCTAGACGTACAGCAGAGAAACTGCATCAAAGGGTATCGGTACCCTCCAATACCCACCATGGTACTGTATCAATGCAATCGATATTCAGACCGATATGGTCATGCCTACCCCCCACCTTCCGAGGGCAGTTGTTTTGATTGTTTCATGCCAAGCTACCACGAGAATGATCGAGCCCATTCAAAAGAACCAATCAGCATCCTGCTGCCACCAAGTGCAGAAGGATTACCCCGACAAATATACAACCAATTACCAGGGATATATATAAAGAGATGAAACATGTGCTGACGAAATTAGACATCACATTTTAGACAGACAGATGGTAGATAAGTGACAATGTAAGTGTCATCCTAACGCGTTCCATTTTTTTTCCCCCATCGCGGCTGAGTTGTACAACTTTGTACATTTTTTGCGTTTTAGAAATGCCTTGGCCCCTGACAGTTGAAAGGGTGTTGAGGCATGTGTGTACCCTCCTAAGGAGGATATGCGCCGTTGGCATGTTCTTTAAGTATTCAGCACATCAAAGCACACCCAGTTAAAGCTGTCACGGTTAGGTGGGTTCTCACTCCTTGTTCACACTGCAGGTCCAATCCTATTTTTTTTGCCCATATGTGACCTGTATTGGATGTTTTCTTGTCAATGTCAACAGTGCAGTTCAGATTTTTTTTCAAATCAGGCCTTTTTCTGTATGTGCATATAAATTATATGTATCCAATAGTCTGAACCATCCGGTCGGGTTCATTCAGCCGGTATGTCATCAAAAAGCGATGAATGTCATAATTTTCTCTAAAATAGATGGTTGCAAAATAAATAGTTGACGAATTGGCCGAAACCAGGCAAAAATAATTTACCTTTTTGGGTACTCACATCAATAGGCCCTTTTCCACCGCAGGAACTTTTTCACAAACATTTACATTTACCAGGGTAAAGAAAGTTCCCCTGTTTTTCCACCAAAAACTACCCGGGTAGATTTTCTTCTTTGGGAACCTTTAGGACAGGGGTAGGGAACCTATGGCTCTCGAGCCAGATGCGGCTGTTTTAATGACTGCATCTAGCTCCCAGATAAATCTTAGCTGACATTTCTACATTATATCCGCTGGTAATCCGTCAGGTTTAAACACTGATGAAATCTATTAAACAGACGAGAAGCAAGGAATCATGCAGAGACAGAGTTCAATTTGGCTCAATGAGGAGACACGTGTTTTGGGCTGTATTCTAGTTACAGATCCAAACTACGTTCTAATTGTCCAGCCTGTGTGCTTCCTCTATTTATTTGGGAGGTCCCTGTTTACATCACTGAAGCTGTCGCTGAGGACAGGGGGTAATCTCGACAACTCCAGTTAGACACAATATATGACTATACAAAAATGCAAATGTGTTGACGCTGGTGATATCGCCTTGTCTCTCTGCTCTGTCTGCGTCACGGCGGTGTCCGGCCTTGGCAGTCTGCAGGCCGTTCCTGGACACTGATACCAGACTAGCTTGCAATCTTTTGGATTGCCAGTTTTGCACAGACAAAGAAAAATACCACTTCAGCACAATTGACAATAATTATAGCAATGGCCCTCAAGCATAAAAGTTGTGTAATAATAAATGCATAATTTTCTACCAAACCTGTTCATGAAGTTGCATTAATGGTAAGAAGTATTTAATTATTATTGGTTAACCTCAGAATAGAAATCTTATTAAAAAGAATAAGAGACTTATTATACTTTAGAAATGTTGGTCTTACTTTTGTTCTATTTGGCATCAAAAAATTGTAGCTGAGATAGGCGCATCCCCCTAGGGGAATAAGCGGTAGGAAATGGATGGATGGATGGAAATATTATATGGCTCTTTCTGATATACATTTTAAAATATTTAGCTTTCATGGCTCTCTCAGCCAAAAAGGTTCCCGACCCCTGCTTTAGGAGTTTCTCTTATCTAGGTGGGACTTTTCTGTCACGATCCGTGACTCGGATCGTTTATGGTTTTGCCTTTTTGATATGTTTTTCATCATGTTTGTTTCTGGACTCTGCCGATCCTTGTGTTTGAGCACTTCCTCGTTTGTTTTAGTCACCATGGCAACGTATTGTGCTCCTCCTCACGGCCTCCTGTCACACACCTGTTTCTGATTATTATTTGTGTATTTAAGCCCACCTGATTCCTTAGTTCGTCCTCGGTCCATTGTTTGCTTTTGCAACAAAGTCACGTATGTATTCAGTCTTATGCTTTCCATGTGCTAAGTTCCGCCTCAGCTTCGCGTGCGGTCGGCACGTCGAATTTTTGTACTTATGTCTCCTGCTAAGTTTAGCGTTAGCTTCCGTGCGTAGGCACGCGCTTTATTTTGTCCTTTTGTATCAGTGTTCTTTTGTTTTATTATATTAAAAATCAGTTTCTTACCTGCACTCCTGCCTGACTGGTCGTGTGCATTCACGAAGTGGCAACTCCACGCAGCAAGTGCGCCGTAAGCGTGACATTTTCCGAGCGACCAGGAACTTTTCGGGGGCAGGCTGTCCTGTCAAATGCTGATTGGTTGGGGGCGTTCCTAAAACATATTTTCCAAACACATGACAGCCATTGGAATACATGCGGCGACTTGTTTATTTCTTATTTCTTGTGTATTTCTATTACAACAAATTTGACAACGGAGAGAAAGAAGAACGGAATAAGTTTTGGAAAATTCAGGAACTTTTGTTGGCCATCTTTGTGCTTAAAAACTCTGATCAGTGGAACTATCTTGGGGTGTTTTTACTCAGCTGTAGTCTTAAAACTATATGCAGTTTTCTGTTGTTTATCAGTTTTTACAAACTTCATTTCATTACGTGAAGCTACGAGACGTATATACAAACAAGTATGAAGTCACTGGAAGCGGCGACCTCAGCTGCTTGCTTCTCTGACTTTGTTGTATAAATGTGAAATAAAGGAGGCACCACACATGTTTAATGATGTAAATAACATCAAATATTAACTACCTGTTTCATTACATGTTGTGAAAGTAGTCAGTGACAGTCCATTTGTGGAATTATTAGCCTCAAGCCGAGTGAACAGAATGCTAACAAACTAACGCTAAAGCCAATGTGGTCATGTTGTCGGCGTGAGATAAACCCTGACATTTATTATTCATCCATCCATCCATCTATTTTCTACTGCTTGTCCCTCTCGGTGTCAGGGGGAGTGCTAGGGCCTATCTCAGCCGGTTATTTACAGATAAACCCTGACATTTATTATTTATATATTGTTATTTACAGATGAACACTGACATTTGGTGTTTATATATTTTTGTTTACAGCTGAAAAGGACCACAATGAATCGCCTGACCCTCATGAATTAGTTATTTACCGATAGGACGACTTTCTGACTGTTGGACATTGCAGACAAAAGCCTGACTTTTTATGAACAATTTGGTCCACTTTATTTCATAAATCACATCCTTTTGAATATGATTGCTCTGAATTTCAATGACTTACTATTTAGTTAAAGAACTGTGATCTAATATTGTCTGTTTATTTACATTGTATCAGTGTAGAAATATAGTAAACCACTCCTCTACACGTCATCAGCCTGATTTGCATAAACTACCCTGAACTGTGAAGTGTGGTGGAAACACAAACCACAAACTTCTACAGGAACCTATAGATCCAGGAACCAAATTGAAAAAGAGCCTAATGTTCCACCGACTGCTCGCCCACACACTCTTCGGAGCAAACATCGAAGCAAATGCCCCTCAATCTGCGAGAGCCAAAAAGCTAGCTCTCTTTCTCCTTAATCTTTTACGCGCAATAATTCCATTCAGAAAATGAAATGCCACAAGTGCGTGATGACGTACTAGAATTGCAGCCACGTTTACTTCCGTAAACACTGCAGCGCGCGAAAAATGTTGGTCCATATGCGTTACCATTTGACCATTTTACCATGAATTGATTTATGTGGACCCCGACTTAAACAAGTTGAAAAACTTATTCGGGTGTTACCATTTAGTGGTCAATTGTACGGAATATTTACTGAACTGGGCATTCTACTAATAAAAGTTTAATCAGACCTCGCATTTTTTTTGTAAAGTGAAAAACTACCGTATTTTTCGTATTATAAGTCGCTCCGGAGTATACATCGCACCGGCTGAAAATGCATAATAAAGAAGGAGTATAAGTCTCATTTTTGGGGGACATTTAATTGATAAAATCCAATACCAAGAATAGACATTTGAAAGGCAATTTAAAATAAATAAAGAATAGTGAACAACAGGCTGAATAAGTGTACGTTATACGACGCATAAATAACCAACGGAGAAGGTGCCTGGTATGTTAACGTAACATATTATGGTAAGAGTCATTCAAATAACTATAACATATAGAACATGCTATACGTTTACCAAACAATCTGTCACCCCTAATCGATAAATCCCATGAAATCTTCTTCCTCGATGTTGCTTCTAAACAACTCTGCCAACTCCAAAGGTATGCGCCGCTTCCTTTTGTCGTTTTCTGCTGCATATTTCACTACGTCCAGCTTGTAATCTGCAGTAAATGATTTCCTTTTCAGTGCCATTTTTGTTCAGCCCTTCTCAGTTTTTATAAGTTTCCGCCAACGATGAAATGATCCATTTTAATAGCTACGGCAGTAACATATAGTATATAGCAGTTAGCATCCCATGACCCACAATGCACGAATTCTTATTGGTTGACGTGTATGATGATTGCAGACATTTTCTTCGTCTCTTCCGCGAATGAGATCAATAATATTATTTAATATTTTACGGTAATGTGTTAATAATTTCACATATAAGTTGCTCCGGAGTAAATGTCGCACCCCCGGCCAAACTATGAAAAAACTGCGACTTATAATCCGAAAAAAAACGTACATAAAAAGATGGGATTTGACAAAAAAATCCAAACTGGACATCCCACCCAGCAGTGTGAACATAGCTTAGAGTGAGATGGCGCTCGTGACTGAAATGCAGCAATGTACAGAGTACGATTGTACGGTATACCGGTATTAGTATGGTACCGCAATACTAATGACTCATATTCGGTACTATACCGCCTCTGAAAAGTACGGTCCAGCCACGTCGTCACGTCTTGTCACGCAGATGAGCATGTTCGCCAATGCGCAATCACGGAGTACGTACAAGCAGACACTGTGTAGACAGAAAAGGGAGAACGGATGAATTTCGGCCTAATAACCAAAGATAAAGTTGAAGTTATAACACTGCAACACCCTCAGGAATGTCTGTCCGCAGTGTTGTAATTACTTCAAAATCATTAGTCCTTGTCTCCATGGAGACATATCAAGTATTTACACTATCATCCCTGTTTGACGAGTGATGCTTCACTACACGCCACAGCACACCAGAATCATGACAATGGACATATTAAAAATGGTCAATAGTTGGCAATGTCAAATCAAGACTTCAGAATGCCCGATCATGAACCATTTAGATGATAATCTTGACTTTCAACACACTACACGCAAGGGAATTAAGGACAAACTTAGTCAACAGCCATACATGTCACACTAAGGGCCAACACTGTCATAAACATGTACCATAAGGTGAAAGCATACTAAACAACAATGACAAACACATTTTGGGAGAATAATTGCACCGCAACACAACAAAAACACTACAGAACAATTTATTTAGAAAAGTACCAAAAAGAACCGAAATACATTTTGGTACCGGCACCAAAATATCTGTATTGGGACAACACTAGTACAGAGCCATCCTGGATGAAAAGCCACACTTCTCATCCAACCAGATGGAGCTGGAGAGGTGCTATAAAGAGGAATGGGCAAAACTGCCCAAAGATAGGTGTGCCAATCTTGTGGCATTGTGTTCAATAGCACTTGAGGCTGTAATTGCTGCCAAAGGTGCATCAACAAATTACTGAGCAAATGCTGTGAATACTTGTGTGCATGTGATTGCTTTAATTGTTTTAGTTTTAATAAATTTGAAAAAAAAGAAAAAATACTTACATTGTTATCGTGCCGTGATTTTACCAGTCCGCCCCACTTGGGGGTAGATTTTTCTCCATGTGGCCCCCCCATCTAAAATGAGCGTGACACCCCTGCACTATAGGCTATGCTGTGTTGACAGCGATAGAACAGATTTTCTTCCAGTCACTCCCATACATATCAGTAACCTGGAGAAATACACTAACACGTGTATTAAGGTTGTTAGTGGGTTAAACCACAAAGGAGGGGTTATTATGCTAATTTTGGGATAGTATGATCAATGCAGGGCTTCACGGTGGAAGAGGGGTTAGTGCATCTGCCTCACAATACGAAGGTCCTGCAGTCCTGGGTTCAATCCCAGGCTCGGGATCTTTCTGTGTGGAGTTTGCATGTTCAATGCGTAGGTTCCCTCCGGGTACTACGGCTTCCTCCCACTTTCAAAGACATGCACCTGGGGATAGGTTGATTGGCAACACTAAATTGGGCCTAGTGTGAGAATGTAAGTGTGAATGTTGTCTGTCTATCTGTGTTGGCCCTGCGATGAGGTGGCGACTTGTCCAGGGTGTACTATGCCTTCTGCCCGATTGTAGCTGAGGTAGGCACCAGCGCCACCCGTGACCCCAAAAGGGAATAATCGGTAGAAAATGGATGGATGGATGATCAATGCAGCAGAGTCATCAAACACAGATAAGAAATTTGATATAATTTTTGTTGTTATTCCACTGACATTAAAACCTTTTTTTTAGGATCTTCAAATATTTGGTTTAGTACAGGAGTTCACCCATCTACGTTTTCATATCATTAGACCCCGATTGTCTGTAATTGATCGGTGCAATTGTAACCTTTGTTTTTTAATTTTTATTTTAGTATCCCCAGAGAAGATAAAAGGAGAGTATATGCCGGTGAGGTTGGTACATTGGATAAAATTAGACTTAGACTTAGACTTCGTTGTTATTGTCCTTCCAATTTGAACTTTACAGTACAAATAAGAACGAAATGTCATTGCATTAGCTCTGGGTAGTGCAGGATAAAAAAATGCTCTCCAGTCTAGAACAAGGTGGCTTCTGTCTGGGAGGCTCGCCCTGTTCTTCTTTGTGACAATGTCGTGATTACTTTCCTTGTTTGTTTCTCCAACACCGGCCTCGTCTTTTCCATCACTGCCAGCCTCTGACCTACGTGTGTTTGGTTGCAATGTCCTGGCTTGAGCCCTGACAGCACGCGCGCACACACACACACACACACACACACACACACACACACACACACACACACACACACACACACACACACACACACACACACACACGCATACACACGCATACATGCACAGCTTTAGGGGTCTCTACATCCTGCTAGCTGCACAATATGTATGTGTGCGCTCAAGGGATGCATTTTTCCCCACCAGCTCCTTAGAATGCAGCTCAGAATGCAGTTAAAAGATGGAGAACCTCGGTTTCCTTCCCTGGAGGAGAACAGAGGATCGATATGCTGCTTCTTAGTGGAGGCCTGTTGCTGGCTGGGACTCACACCTTCAGCGTTACCATTAAATATAAGGAAAGGAATCAGTGCAACCACAGTATCTCATTACAGTTTCATTTTTACTAGTTTGTTACCTTTGCTAATAAGGTTAGATTTTCATCAGCCTGGGTTTGTCATTTCATTACTTTGTGTAATTGGCTACACTTGTTTTTTTTTTTTTTCTGTGAGCTGCAGCAAGGCCGTTAGGCTATCAATTATAAGGAATAATTATTGTGAATTATTGATTATATTATTTAAAAGGGGGGGGGATTTCATTTTTGATTTACTCACCTCGGGGCATCATCCTGAAACGGGAAAAATAGCTCCAGGCGGGTCATGCACCATCCAGTGCTGGCTGTGACAAGGCAATATCCTCTGGAACCTTTGATGCTGCAGTGGAGGATCATGTTAAAGTGAGTCCCCAAACAGGTTTGGCAGTTATTGCAATGTCATGTGACAGTATGGCAATGTGCACAGGCTACGATACTGGGGACCTCGACCAGACAACTTTGTGTATAGGACAGAGGTCTCAAACTCATTTTAGCCACATGGAGAAAAATGTACTTTCAAGTGGGCCGGACTGGTAAAATCACGGCACGATAACTTAAAAATAAAGACAACTTTAGATGGTTTTCTTTGTTTAAAAATAGAACAAGCACAGACGTACAAATCGTAATGTTGTTGGGTTTTTTTAAACATACATGTCGCGGTTAATAATTTCTTTGTCGTTATTCATATTTTCTGAATAGATTATCATGGCGTAGTGGGTAGAGCGGCCGTGCCAGAAGCCTGAGGGTTGCAGGTTCGCTTCCCACCTATTGACATCCAAATCGCTGCCGTTGTGTCCTTGGGCAGGACACTTCACCCTTGCCCCCGGTGCCGCTCACAATGGTGAATGAATGATGAATGAATGATAGGTGGTGGTCGGAGGGGCCGTAGGCGCAAACTGGCAGCCACGCTTCCGTCAGTCTACCCCAGGGCAGCTGTGGCTACAGATGTAGCTTACCACCACCAGGTGTGAATGAATGATGGGTTCCCACTTCTCTGTGAGCGCTTTGAGTATCTAGTAATAGAAAAGTGCGATATACATCTAATCCATTATTATTATTATAATTATTATTATCATCAGTGTTAATTTTCAATCTATCAAGATTAAAAAATTATATCAAAATAAAATTATAGTATTTCATTTATGTAGTTTGATCATGACCTTGACTGATGTACTAACATCATGTGCTTTATTTTGTACATAGGTAGCATCATATACAAAGATTACAAAAAATTGCAACCTTGCACGAATGACTTAAAAACATTTAATGTTAAAGACAATATACATTTCATTGCACATATATCTCTATATTGATCATTTAATGTGCTTAAAGGCACTTAAACATGCAAAAATATTTACTCGGCTCGTTTGTGCTAATTTGACAAATAATGTACACTTTACTACACATGTAATACATCACCATGTTGCTGATTAAACATGATATAATGTGGGTTTTAGCAGCACAAGCGTGCATGCAAGCTTTAAACACTAAAAAAAAAAAGATTCATAATGTTCCCAGGGCTCTGTATAGGTGCAGACTGGTTTGAAAAATAATGTACATGTCATTGTAGGTCTAGTGCAAGGGTGCCAAACTCATTTTAGATGGGGGGCCACATGGAGAAATATCTACTCCCAAGTATGCGTGTCTGGTAATCTTACGGCAAGATAACTTAAAAATACAGAAAACTTCAGATTGTTTTCTTTGTTTAAAAATAGAACGAGCACATTCTGAAATTTTACCAATCATAATGCTGTTGTTGTTGTTGTTTTTTTACAAATACCTATTGCGATAATAGTATGTATAATTTGTCATTATTTATATTTTCTGAATAAATTATCTGATCAATTCATTGGTGTTCATTTTCATTCTATCAAGATAAAAACATTTTAATAATTTTCCTCGAGTGATGTGCTAACATCATGTGGTTTATTTTGTACATATTTAGTATCATCTCCAAAGATACAAAGAATTGCTATTGCGACATCCAGTGGACACATTTAGAACAGCTTTTTACTTCATTCAAAAATTTCAGGTTAATTTTTATACTTAACAAAATCATCCCGCGGGCCTAATAAAACCTGTTCACGGCCTTGATCCGGTCTTCGGGCCGTATGTTTGACACCCCTGATATAGGAGCATGTGGTCAATCAGCAGAGTGCTGGAAGTGACAAGATGTTGCCTCAAACTACTTACAGCAGGGGTGTCCAAACTTTTTCCACTGACATCCACACACTGAAAAATCAAAGCAAACAGGGGCTATTTTGATATTTTTTTATTTTAAAAACCAATATAATATATGTATAAAAAAAAACACTTAGGCCTCCACTCAGGCTTAATCCCGGGGACCCCAAAGGATTTGTCATGTCCGTGTGATCATGTTTTGTTATTTGAACACTCACTTCCTGGTTTGTTTTGTTACCATAGCAACTCATTAGTTTTCACTTGTCCTCATGTCTCGCACCTGTTTTCACTGATTATGTCACTGCTATTTAAGGGGTCTGTTTCTGTTCTTCGTCCTGGCAACATCACCGTCTACCACCTTCTACCACCATCTATCACCTTCGATACCTCTACTCACGCCATGCCATGATTCACAGTTCCATGCCAAGAAAGTTTTTGTTTAGCGTTCATAGTTTCTGCCCTTGTACAAGTCTTTGTTTTCTTTAGTCAAGTTTGTTCTCCGCCATTGTGCGCGGCTTTTGTTTGTTCCTGTTTTTTGTTGTTAGTGTTAAAATAAAAACATTTCTTTACCTTCACGCCATTTCCACTCCATTCGCTTTGCACCTCGGGAAAACAATCCAAGTCCTAGTCTTGGCAGGATTTTGGTCAAAAAAATATTTAAAATGTGTCATTATTTTGTATTATTAATATTCAAAGTTTAAATCTCTAGATAGACATTAGTTCTATCTGTCAATATACAGTTTTTAAAGATTTAAGTTGTATACCCTTTTTTGTCAAAGAAAACCCTTTTTTTTATGGAAAAAACACAAAATAGGCAATATTTTCAAACAATAACATTTTAAAGTGGAATATTTGAGATTATGTAATTAGAACCTTTAAAAAGTTCAATAACTCATAATAACATTGATATTATTTTATGAGCAATGACATTAAAAAAAAAAAAAGTCCCACTAAAATTATTGGGGATCCAAAAGGGTCCTTCTCAGTAAAGTTTATATATATATATATATATATATACATATATATATATATATATATATATATATATATATATATATATATATATATATATATATATATATTATACCGCTTATTCCCTTTGGGGTCTCAAGATCAACTTCAGATCTATCCGTCAATCATATGTTTAATTGTTGTTTATGTTTATTGTTTGTTCGTTTTAGGCCCTTCTTTGGAAAAAAAATGGCAAACATATGCAACATATTCCCCCAAAAATATCTCAAAGTGGAATATTTAATGTAATTGGAGCCTTGAATAGGTCAATAATTCATGACATTTATTTTTATTCAATATTATTTTTTAAAGAAACAGCCTGCATGGCAGCGTTGTGCTATTAGTCAATATTGCAAGATGTTCTTGTTACATTTCACCTGTTTGCTCTTTTATACCACTTTTCATGTTTTTTTTTTTGTTTTTTTTAAATCATATTTTTAGAATCTGCCGCTGAGCCGTTAAAAAAATTACCTGCGGGCCGCAAATGGCCCCCGGGCTGCCCTATGGACAGCACTGACACACAGTATATACACAGGCAACATAGCAGGTGGCTGACATAATTGACTAATGGAGAACTGTAAACAGAATTTGTATAGGAAGGGAGATTATATGCTATTAATGGCAAGGGGTGTGCACCTTACCCTGCAGTGTGTCTATTGGCCTGATCTACGAAGTGTTTGAATCTATTTAAAACACACAAAGCTGATCTACTAAGCTCAAACACAGATAATTGCGCCTTTTAAAATGGTCAAAACAGAGCGTGCTGGTAACTCGGCATGTCCGTCTTCATGTACTGAAGCTGCAGGAAACATGCTAATTACCAAAACGCCTACATTACTCAGCAGAGAAAATGCACATACAATCATTGAGCACTCGCAAAGTGGTTTATCAAGACTAAAGCTGTTCCGTGGCCTCTGTTTTGCGTCTTAACTTATGCTGGTGCAAACTGGCACATTTACGCATAAATGGCCGTGATTGAGAGATAATCATTTGTGTGCGTCAACGTACAGTACTGTATATGGACTGCCCAAAAAAATCCATCCATCCATTTTCTACAAGGTGTCCCTCTCAGGGTCGTGGGGTTTTTTGGAGCCAATCCCAGCTGCATTCAGGCGGAAGGCGGAGTACACCCTGGACAAGTCGCCATCTCATCACAGGGCAAACATAGACAGACAATATTCACACTCACATTCACACACTAGGGCCAATTTAGTGTTGCCAATCAACCTATCCCTAGGTGCATGTCTTTGGAGATGGGAGGAAGCCGGAGTACCTGCAGCAAACCCACAAAGTCACGGGGAGAACATGCAAACTCCACACAGAAAGAGCCCAATCCCAGGGGTTGAACCCAGGACTTTCTTATTCTGAGGCACACTCACTGACCCCTGTTCCACCACGATGCCCCCTGTATTCTGCAATATCAATTTATTTATTTTTATGTTGCAGGAGGACTGACACAATATTTATTTTTCTTGCGTCTGGATCGGTCCACCTTATTCCAGCGCTTCCCAGAGCGCATTACTAGCTACAGAATATGGAGCACGCTTCAATAAAGCCTCGAAAAGGTGGTACATATTATATTTGTGTACTGCACAGACTTGGCTGCAGTAAAAAATATTTCAAGTGAGGGCATTACAGTTTTTCAGGGGAGCCCCTGACATGCTTGTTAAAGCTGCAATTCCAGGGCTTCGTCTGTTCACAACTGATTACTTCGTGTAAGACAGACACTTATATTATGTGTTATCGTAAAGATAAGTGTTTGAAATTGTTTAAGCATTTAGCGTATCACGAAAGATGAAAGAGTTTGCCATTTATATGGTATCAATTGTGAAGGACTGTTGTTGATCCTATTTCTTGTTTAAAGGGGAACATTATCACAATTTCAAAAGGGTTAAAAACAATAAAAATCAGTTCCCAGTGGCTTGTTGTATTTTTTTGAAGTTTTTTTCGAAATTTTACTGGTCTCGGAATATCCCTAAATAAAGCTTTAAATTGCCTTATTTTCGCTATCTTCGAAACCACTATCCATTTCCCTGTGACGTCACACAGTGCTGCCAATGTAAACAAACAATGAGAATACCACAGCAAGATATAGTGACATTAGATAGATAGATAGATAGATAGATAGATAGATAGATAGATAGATAGATGGATAGATAGATAGATGGATAGTACTTTATTGATTCCTTCAGGAGAGTTCCTTCAGTAAAATTAAAATTCCAGCAGCAGTGTACAGAGTTGAGATCAATTAAAAAAAAAAAAAAAAAAAAGTAAATAATGGGCGTTTAAAAGGAAACAAAATAGAGAAATATTACAAAAAGAATAAAAACAATGGGAATAACAATATAACAGTAAAATAAGAATATAACAAGACAAAGTAGGCAGTAGTGACCATGTTATGAAAACGTATTGCACTGTTAATGTTTTGCATCCCCTGTCATCCTAGTACCCCCCGTCCCCCGTCCCAGAGAGGAGTTGTACAGTCTAATGGCGTGTGGGACAAAGGAGTTTTTGAGTCTATTAGTCCTGCACTTGGGATGAAGCAGTCTAGCACTGAACAGGCTCCTCTGGCTACTGATAACGCTATGCAGAGGGTGACTGGCATCATCCAGGATGCTCACTAGTTTGTCCACAGTCCTCTTCTCTGCCACCGTCACCAGTGAGTCCAGTTTCATTCCAATTGTAGAACCGGCCCGCCTGATCAGTTTCTCAAGTCTGGAGCTGCCCTTCTTAGATGTACTGCCCCCCCAGCACACTACCATGTAGAACAGTACACTGGCAACCACAGACTGGTAGTACATCCACAGGAGTTTTCTACAAATGTTGAAGGAGTGCAGTCTCCTGAGGAAGTACAGCCTGCTCTGTCCTTTCTTGTACTGGTGGTCCGTGTTAACAGTCCAGTCCAGCTTATTGTCCACCCAAACCCCGAGGTACTTGAATGAGTCCACGGTACATTAGTCCGGATTCAGACTCGGATTTCAGCGGCTTAAGCGATTCAACAGATTACGCATGCTTTGAAACAGATGGTTGGAGTATGAAAGTATTGAAGAAGAAACTGAAGCTATAGAGCAAATAGCTATTGACGCTATTCATAGCCATAGCATGGCCGAATAGCTGCGTTAGCATCGCTGGTAAAATGTGCGGACCAAACGATCAGGACTTTCGCATCTTTTGACACTGGAGCAACTTAAATCCGTCGATTGGTAAGTGTTTTTTTCGTATTAAATGTGGGTGGAAGGAAACGTAATATAGTTGCAAATGCATCTGCAGGTTATCCATACATCTCTGTGCCATGTCTGCTTTAGCACCGCCGGTAAATAGCATGTTAGCATCGATTAGCGTAGCATGTTAGCATCGATTAGCTGGCAGTCAACATCAACAAAACTCACCTTTGTGATTTCGTTGACTATCGTTGCAAATGCATTTGCAGGTTATCCATACATCTCTGTGTCATGTCTGCTTTGGCACCGCCAGTAAATAGCATGTTAGCGTCTATTAGCGTAGCATTTTAGCATCGATTAGCTGGCAGTCACGGCGCGACCAGATATGTCTGATTAGCACATAAGTCAACAACATCAACAAAACTCACCTTTGGGATTTTGTTGACTATATCATTGCAAATGCATCTGCAGGTTATCCATACATCTCTGTGCCATGTCTGCCTTAGCATCGCCGGTAAAATGTGGAGACACTTTGGCCCATTCAATGGGGGTCTGGCGGCAGACACTTTCGCATCTTCGGGCCAGTGGTGCAACTTGAATCCTTCCCTGTTTGTGTTGTTACACCCTCCGACAACACACCGTCGAGGCATGATGTCTCCAAGGTTCCAAAAAATAGTCGAAAAAACGGAAAATAACAGAGCTGAGACCCAATTTTTACAATGTGTTGAAAATGAAAATGGCGGCTGTATTACCTCGGCGACGTCACATTCTGACGTCATCGCCTCCAGCGTGATAATCAGAAAGACGTTTAATTCGCCAAAATTCACCCATTTAGAGTTCGGAAATCGGTTACAAAAATATATGGTCTTTTTTCTGCACCATCAAGGTATATATTGACGCTTACATAGGTCTGGTGATAATGTTCCCCTTTAATAGCTACATATAATATTAAAGTTTTTTTCTTCATGCACATTATAAATATTAAAACAGTGTTCGAATGTATTTAATCAATGTATTATTGGTTGTCAAAAAGGGATTAAAAGTAATATTTTGGTATTGACACATCTTATCTCTGCATACATTACTAAAATAACCCTAGGAGATGCACAGATGAGATGTCAATATAAAAAAATATCCTTTTGAATTACTAACATGTCGTTTGATGTTGATTTAAGCTTTTTAAAGGGTACTTCAACATGTAAATGGTACAGTGTGTACTTTTATTATAAATGTAAATCTCTTGAATGAATACATTCAAACACTTTATTAATATTATGTGCATGAACACAGAGCAGTTATTATTGTATGTAGCTTCTAAACAATGAAGAGGTTTTCGGACATCAAAATCGGATCAATCACAGTCCTTTACAAACTCATTATTACTATAGAAATGGCCAGTTCTGTCATTTATCGGACATAATAGAGGCTTAAATAATTTCAAACACATATCCTTATGATAACCACAAATATAAGTGTTTGTCTTCCATGTTGTAATCAGTTGTGGACATGCGAAGTTCGAAAAGGAACACGGCGGAAATATATTTCTGGCAAGGAATCAGTTTTTTATAGCAGCAAATAGATTTGACTTAAAGTCAGGTCGATGTCACAATCGATGACTTGCCTGCTGATGGCATCATAGCAGTAAAAATTAAATGTGTCTTTCACTTTTTCCCAAGTGTAGACATATTACGATGTGAAACATGTTAAATACACACATTTTGGTTTTAGCGGTGACTTCCTTATCTCGCAAAGAAAAGCATCTGATTGGCTCTTGTTCATAACTAACCCCACCCCTTCTTTCAATGTACGCCATTAAAGAGCTGCGATTGGATATAATCCTAACTTGTCCCATCCATTGACAAGACAAAATTAAATATGATTAGATTTCATTGCTGTCAACATTTCCGTCTTGTATGTAACTAACATGGCATTTAATTGTTTTGGTTTTAGTCATTTTTTTTGGATTACTTATCATGCTTACTGAGGTCCGCCCATGACACCGGGACTGGTGCTGCATGTCTACAACAAGACTGAACCCCACAGGTTGAACCATATGAAACCATAAATGTGGAGTGAAATGAGTGTCTCCATGGTGACAGCCGATATACATGCAGAAACCTCACTTAAATATTGCCAATTTTGCACTTTTTATCAATTGTATGCGCAGTAATAGTCGATCAAACACCCAATACCAGCACTATTTTTTTTCCCCCACAAACTATTTAGCACATATTTGAATTTTAGTTGTTCAGGCCCTATATGTACTAGAATTACATGGAAATTCAGGATATCATTGTGACATATACAGTAGATGTATTCCAGATTGTCCACTGTCTTCAAATTATATTTAATGACACGGTGGGAGAGGGGTTAGTGTGTCTGCCTCACAATACAAAGGTCCTGCAGTCCCGGGTTCAAATCCAGGCTCGGGATCTTTCTGTGTGGAGTTTGGTATGTTCTCCCCGTGAATGCGTGGGTTCCCTCCGGGTACTCCGGCTTCCTCCCACTTCCAAAGACATGCACCTGGGGATAGGTTGATTGGCAACACTAAATTGTCCCTATGTGAATGTGAGTGTGAATGTTGTCTGTCTATCTGTGTTGGCCCTGTGATGAGGTGGCGACTTGTCCAGGGTGTACCCCGCCTTCCGCCCGATTGTAGCTGAGATAGGCGCCAGCGCCCCCCCGCAACCCCAAAAGGGAATAAGCGGTAGAAAATGGATGGATGGATAGATACTGTTTGAAAAAATAACTTTGTTACCACAAATGTGTCATAATCAGGTTCAGCGTCTTCACATAGCAGAAACAACTGAATTACCTCTGAATACATCTTCTGTACCATTGTAGCCTCTGAGTAGCTACAAGTATAACAAATGTTGCATTCTGATCATAATTTAGTGCATGTTCCTCTACTTTGAAATCATTTAGACCAGACCTGGGCAAATTAAGGCCCGGGGGCCGCATATGGCCCATTTAAACTTTTCAATCTGGCCCGCCAGACATTCTCAAAAGAATGTTTTAGATCTTTAAGATGGAAACTGTAGCTGCCATAGTGATGTTTTCAAATTACCTTAAGTCTTGAACTATACAAAGTATTTCAATGGTTGGAATCTTTGCTTTTGCATGATATACTAGTTACTATGGTCATCTAATTAGTTACTATAGTAATCTAAATCACAGCAGCTCAGACAAGGCACCAAGCAGTGTGGGTGGTGAGTGTTTCCAGAGCGGCCAGCCTGAAATGCGGGTGTCAGGGACAGACGCGGAAGTAGTTTTTTACAGCAAAGTTCTAAAGCTTCGTAATATTTCAGATGTATCAGAGAGTAGGAGGGGTTTTTTTTACCCTTCGTGTTCATATTTCGCTGTTAGGTGCATTTTTATTGCGTCTCGCTTGATTTTAAAATGTCGATCGAGAGGGGGAGGGTGACGTACATATAGTGTCATTATTCAATGTTTTATCATTCATAGTCAACATTGTAAATCCCACATTCATTTTCATGTACATTCAGGGTGTCTCATTGAGTAAAAAAAATTTAAAATTCCATTCCGTTTTTTAAGGTGGTCTGTTATAACATTTTTAGCTTCAATTAGACATTATTGTGAGGTTTTGTATTTTTTCCTAAAAATAGATATACCAGCCCCCAGGCACATTTTTTTTCTCCAAGTTTGGCCACCGAGTCAAAATCATTGCCTAGGCCTGATTTAGACCCAAAGACAGTAGCAAGTTTCTCTTTGATTTAATTGGCAGAATCTGTCTTTTAAATGTTCTCAACTCCTGTTTCAATGCCAGTGTTGTAATGGTATGGTGTAGTTAATTTGTTTCAGACATCCTGTGGTCACATTTCCACAATTTAACATGTCTTAAAGGGAGTGGGAACAAGCAGGGCTCATTGAATTCTACTATTAACAAATTACTGATTTTTGGCACTTAAAAATGTTTAGTTGTTCTTTACTTTTTACGTTACAATTTCACTTCCAGTTTAAACAAAGAATGATGGTATAAGAAAAATATAAATAAATAAAATAACAGTAGCCTATATGCAGTAGCTGGTACATGCAGTGTAAAGGAAATGTATAAGGCTATATTAAAAAAAAAGGGTGGGGAAAAAAAGTAAAAATGTTGCTATAGTAGTATAAAGAAAATAAATAATAGTATGATAAATAGGAGATCTTCAAGGAACCACAGCGTCAAAATGGCGGAGATTTCATTATATATTTTTTTGCTCCTGAAAATGAATATGACCGTCATTTGCCATAATATCAATATTTTTTTGAGTAATCAATAGATAACTAACTGCTTGAAACAACCCATTCCATTGCCAGACTCAATATAACACGCCGTCTTGGTGTGACGCTGTCTCCATCTACAGAACTGGAGACCATTTTCCTGCATAAACACTGCGGGAAAATGTGTATAAAACTATTATTTTGATCACTTAATTGCATGTTTTTGTCGCCCTGGTCCATGATTATTTAAAAACTGATATGGTTAACATTATGAGTGGAATAGAAATACGAAATCATTACTATTTCCCGACTTCCTTGCTCTTCTGTTTCCTGTTGCAGACCCCATAGCCTTTCTTTCTTCATGCTCTTTCAGAATTTTCTCAAGCATCTTGAGCAAAACATCAGTAGAAGAGGACGCAAAATAGAATATTTGCGGCTTACCTTCTTTTTATCTCATTTTTCAGCACCAGGTCTGCTGTTCTCTCCATTTCTCCGCATTTTCTGACTCAGTATTTCTCCCCTCGAGGGTGCTTCTGATTTTCAGGATCACGTTTCGCTTAAATATTTTTTAAAAATTCCATTTAAACCCCGACCAAAACCTTTCTTCTACAAAGTTAGAAATATTAAAATGGTCGCTGCAAATAACCCTCCTCTCACTCCTTTTACTATTTGCATGAGTCAGTTTGACTGGAGAGGTCTATAGTTTTCTCATATTACCATCATTTGTGAATCAATGCAGGCTGACCCTTTCTTTTTGCTGTAACCTGCAACAATGCATCAGGCAGACAAGTTTAATAATTCCTTCAAATTCTACATGAAACTAAAATGAGTCAGGATGAGGATGATATTAAGACACTTTCAATGCAATATATAAATGCCTCCAGTCTGCATATGTGAGGTCAGCAAGTTGGAGCTGAAAGTGGGCTTTGCAAAATGTGATGAAGCTTGTTAGAAAGCAAGCCTAAAATTACTGCTGTGTCTATTTTAGGGGATATTTTACTTGTGGACATGATTTTCAGGTCCAGAACTATGAAATAAGTTCCAATGTTTTCACCATTAGAGGGCCCCTTTTAATTAAAAAGCAATTACAGCAAATATTGTGGGTAGATATTTGAATATTGGAATACAAATGTCAAATAATGAGCAAAATTATGCTGTTATGAATCTGCATGGATGTAAAGTCGTTCAACTTCTTATAGATCAGTGTTTTTCAACCTTTTTTGAGCCAAGGCACAATGTTTTCATTGAAAAAATCCAGGGGCACACCACCGGCAGAAAATGTTAAAAACAAAACTCAATAGCCTATATTGATAATATAAAGTCGTCCTCATCAAACACCTGATGCAATTGTTCGATATGACTTCAAACCATACCATCCATGCATCATTCATTCTCTTGTCTCAAAGTAGGCTTACAAAGTAACTGCCACCTTGTGATATAGAAGTGTATTACACGGTTACTCTACTGATTTCTACACAGCACAGACACTGTACAACTTCACATTATTGTGGATTATGATTATTGGTTGGCAAAAAAGGTTTTTCTGACAAATGAGGTGAAATTGCATAATTTCCCACGTCATACCAAACAATATCTCATGGTACACGAGTGTGAAAAACTCTTATAGATGGTGATGTCTTGCAACTTGAGACTGGTTGCAGCCAAGTAGTGCACTGCCATTCTGAATTATTCCTTTAAATGGCACACCTATTATGCACATGTGTGTTTTTATTGCTCTTGTTTGACTTAGAAACCCACTTATAAAGATGTTTTGCAGAAGATTCTTAGCTTTAATAATTTTACATTCCCTTTTTTGGGGGGCTTTTGTCCTGTAGGAGGCTGTGCGTCTGAGAAGCCAAACCGCAGCACCTAGGCCCTGTGCCTAGTTGACACATGGAGAATTGACAGGATCCTTGCTGGATGGAGGCCAAGACACTGGATGGCGAAGACGAGGAATCACGCAGTCCTGTGGATCGCTTGTGATGTTTGTTCTCTTTCTGTCTCGTGTGGAACGATGGCACAAAGAATCCGGATGGACAGTCAAGGCTAAAGAAACATTTGTGAAGAGAATTTTGTGAGATTGCTTTGCTCCAGTGGACCTTAAGCTACAATTCCTTTGTGTTATTGTGTTGGATTTGCAAGCAGACCACCATGGCCAGATGTCATAACAAAGCCTCCTGGTTATTCTTCTTAGTTCATCTGGTGCTGACTGGAATAGCATTAGAATATGAAGGCGTTCCTGGTCAGTGGACTCGCTATGGACAATGGGACGCGAAGACAACAGGAGAACTCAGCTTCATCCTAAAGACCAACATCAGCAAAGCATTGGTGCTCTACTTGGATGACGGCGGCGACTGTGACTTTCTGGAGCTGCTCATATCGGGCGGAAGACTACATTTGCGCTTCGCCATCCACTGCGCTGAGCCAGCCTCCCTGCACACGGAGACTCGCGTTGACGACCTGCGCTGGCACCGGGTTCTCCTCTCGAGGAATTACCGGGAGTCCAGGCTCACGGTGGACAACGAAGAGAAGGCGGCGGAGGTCAAGTCCAAGAGGAAAGAGATGGCGGTGGTCAGTGACCTCTACGTGGGCGGCATCTCGCCTGACGTGCGCCTCTCCGCCTTGACTTCCAGCAACGTCAAGTATGAGCCGCCGTTTCAGGGCTTCGTCGCTAATCTGAAAGTAGGGGAGGCTCTGCCCGTGCTCTTGGACGGCCAAGCTGTCCACAGCGACTTGGACTACATCTGTGCCGCGCACCCGCCCTGCAGCAACGGCGGCTTGTGCTCCGTCAGTCAGGGAGAGGTCCTCTGTGACTGCATCAACACCAGCTATGTGGGGAGCTACTGCCACGAAGGTGAGGCAAATCACGCCTTTGTGTTCGCGGCAAAACACTCTTTTGTGCCTCTGTGAAAGATCAAAAATTGAAGTCAAATCACCGGGAGAACTGCCGGTTATTGATGCAGAACAACTTCTAATGTGACAGCAGCTTGATGTCCTTTGTTTACTCAGAACAACTCTAAAACTCTCAGAAGAGCAAAGCTGATCTTAACTTACTTACAGTTGAAAACATCCAATACAAGTCAAGCCTGTCTTTAATTAGAAAGTATTTAGCTGAATATTTTTAGCCACAATTAATAAACATGTTTTTAAAAAAAGTGGATCCTTTTAATGAGTACAATGGACTAAATACTGAAAGATACAATATTTTGTTATGTGTTGTCTTTGGGATAATTTAAACATTTAAAACCTAATCATAAAATGTTTTAAATATTGTTATCTATATATATATATATATATATATTAGGGGTGTGGGAAAAAATCAATTCGAATTTGATTCGCGATTCTCACGTTGTGCGATTCAGAATCAATCCTCATTTTTTTTTAAATAGATGTATTTATTTTTTAATCAATTAAACAAAGCAATACCATAACAATGCAATCCAATTCCAAAACCAAACCTGACCCAGCAACACTCAGAACTGCAATAAACAGAGCAATTGAGAGAAGACACGAACACAACACAGAACAAACCAAAAGTAGTGAAACAAAAATGAATATTATCAACAACAGTATCAATATTAGTTGTAATTTCAGCATAGCAGTGATTAAAAATCCCTCACTGACATTATCGTTAGACATTTATAAAAATTAAAAAAAGAACAATAGTGTCACAGTGGCTTACACTTGCATCACATCTAATAAGCTTGAAAACACACTGTGTCCAATGTTTTCACAAAGATAAAATAAGTCATATTTTTGGTTCATTTAATCGTTAAAACAAATTTACATTATTGCAATCAGTTGATAAAAGATTGTCCTTTACAATTATAAAAGATTTTTACAAAAATTTACTACTCTGCTTGCATGTCAGCAGACTGGGGTAGATCCTGATGAAATCCCATGTATTGAATGAATAGAGAATCCTTTTAAATCGGGAAAAAATCGTTTTTGAATCGAGAATCGTGTTGAATTAAAAACAAAATCGATTTTGAATCGAATCGTGACCCTGAATCAAATCGTGGACACCCAAAGATTCGCAGCCATAAATATATATATATATATATATATATATATATATATATATATATATATATGAATATTATTATTTTTTTAAATTATTTATTCTTTCTTTTTTTTTTAAATTTATTTATTTTGTTTAATTCCTTTATTTTTTCAATATTAATAATATAATCCTTAAGGTGTCTTGTTTTGTGACATTTACAAGTATTTATCATTTTATC
This sequence comes from Nerophis ophidion, assembly GCF_033978795.1. Taxonomy (NCBI): domain Eukaryota; kingdom Metazoa; phylum Chordata; class Actinopteri; order Syngnathiformes; family Syngnathidae; genus Nerophis; species Nerophis ophidion. The sequence goes on from NC_084614.1 coordinate 56,396,467, forward strand.
TGCACTCGACATACATCATGACGTACCGTTTATAATACGCTTTATATTTTATCAGTAAAATGTTTTTTGCCTTGAAATATTGTTTTTTATTATTGTATTATTCTAATAATATTTCTCCATTGAAGTAACATGATTAATCATTTTGTTATCGGGTTTTGTGACATTTAAAAGTATATATCATTTTGTTTTGACTCAACTTATATGATAGTGTACTGTATATATTTATTATTTTATCAGAAAAATTTTTTTGTTATTGCATTATTTTATTCTCAATATAAGTAACATCATTTATGTTATTCGGTTTTGTGACTTTTCGAGGTATTTATAAATGTATTTTAACTCAACATATATGATTACGTACTGTATATAACTTTGATTATACTTATATAATAATATGTGACTGTTTTTCTTATCAAATTCACAGAATTCTAAAATAAATTGCACTATTCAGTAAGGACAAGCTCATATTTAATTGAAATAAACGTTTCTGGTTTTGAAGTTGATTTATAGGAATGATAACATTTTTGGGTGAATTATTCACCAAATATTTAGCAGCTGTGTTAGCTTTGTAGACTAAAAACAGATTCTACTGTCAACAAAATAAATATGTCTGTTTTTCTTCCTATTGCAGCAGGTGTCCAGAAAGAAGTAGAAGGTAAGCCAGTGCATTATGAAAAATGAGCATAATAACCATGTGTAGTATTTGCAAAGGCTTTTAGTGCAGCCTTAGCGTTGTTTGCTCTAATCAAGTTGTTATTGTCAGTTTGGACTGCAGTTCTGACATCCCACAAATTAGGCTGGAAGGACACTGTCGTCACTAAGTAGGAAGTATTTTGTGGAGCTGCCTGCACTTGTAATCAGCGCACTCTCTGTGACTGGCGAGGTGTGCAGAGTATGTGGGCGTCGCACAGCATGGAGGGAGGCAACAACTCCAATGAAACTTATTGTTTTCTAGCTCCCCTGTACAGTAAGTGCCACATTTGTTTGCTGGCCTCGGATGACATTTGAGCTCTCAGCTTGACACGTGGAGTCAAACATGACTGCAGAAATCCACTGACGGATTTCTGAGGACATTCGTCAATTTGTTGTATTATTTTGCACGACGTGACTTCCCAGAGATGGTTTGTTCTCTCCGAGGGGGAGGCGCTGTCTCATTACCGTCTCATTATCTGCAACCAAGCCGGCCGGCCAGCTTTTCTAGTAACACACAGAATGTTAACTGGAAGGACATTTGTTTCATAGCTATATGAGACTTGTATACGTTGCGTCAGCAAAGTGGAGGGAGGTTGTGGGACTGGCTCTGGGGAGATGCACTGAACCATATACGTTATCAATCACTGTTATGCAGCAGACTATGCACACCTGCTCTCCAAAAATCCATGAATCCGCTGGGTGGACAGCGCAGCAAAAATGGGACATGGATGCAGTCTCAAATGTTCATGAGACGTCCATCCATCCCATCCCTTTTCTACCGCTTATTGCCTTTGGGGTCGCGGGAGGCACTGGTACCTATCTCAGCTACAATTGGGCGGACAAGTCGCTATCTCATCATGAGACGTATTTAGTGTATTAAGTATATGTAGGCCTGGGCCAATAGTCAATAAATCAATTAATTGAATAATAAACGAAAATTAACTCAATAAATGTTCCATCATCGATACATTGCTGTGTTAGTTTTCTTTGTCTCTTGCTTTTAAAAATGTTGCAAGAGGGTTCTCGCTATCAGCACCTGAGCGCGTTTGTTCAATAGCTGAATTAAATGAACAGAGTGAACCATCTTGTAAGTCATCCACAATCTTTGTCTCACTGGGCGGGGGAGGGACCGCTAGCATACATACTCAGGATGCACGGATATAGCCTCGCCAGTGAGAAGCGTCGCAAAGTAACAAAAGTTAGGGGGAAAAATCCATCCATCCATTTTCTACCACTTATTCCCTTTGGGGTGGCGGGGGGCGCTGGTGCCTATCTCAGCTATAAACCTGGACAAGTTGCCACCTCATCGCAGGAGGAGTAAAAATATTGCGAGCAAAATGAACCCATCGATACGGACTAACAAGTGTGCAGAATTTGTCCAAAAGTGATGGCACCAAAAAAGACACAAGTTGGAGAAAACATGCACTTCCAGCTGTTCAATATTTATAATAATAATAATAATAATAATGAATTACATTTGTAATGCACTTTACATTTGTTAAAATCTCAAAGTTTAAAAAAGGTACAAAAAAAAATTGAAAGTTAGAATATCTAAAATGGAAAATATTAATAGAAATAAAAACATGAACAACACTACATAAACACTAGATGAAACATGGATAAAATAGAAGTAAAAACATGAAATCACTGGATAAAACAGATAGTCAAGCAGTGCATTTAAAAACTAGAAGGCAGCGAGATTAGATAAAAGGTGGGTTTTTAACCCCTTCTTAAAATGGTCGACCGACTGTGGTGCTCGAAGATGGTCGGGAGAGCGTTCCAGAGTTGGGTTGCGGCCGAGCAGAAAGCTGATGTGCAATTTTAGTCTATTCTATATGTCATGTTCCGTGGTCTGGATCATGTTTTTGTTAGGTTATGTTAGTTTTGGACTCCCTTAGTTCCTCTTTTTATGAACCCTTTTTTGTTACCATGGTTACCTATTATTTCCACCTGGCTCTGATTAGTGTTCGCCCGCTCACCTGCTTCGCGAGCACTAATAAGAGGAATTATTTAAGCTTGCCTTTGCCAGTCAGTCATCCTGGCGTCATTGTTTGCTTCATGCCACAGTTAGTGAGTTTTGCCTTGTCTATAGTCCATGCTAAGTGTTAGCTTCTGTTTCCTGCGCTAAGTATTTTTGTGCTTTAGCTCCAAGTGCGATCAGCACGTTGTGCCTTCGCTTTGTGTTCCTTTTTGTTTGTGCCGCTTTGAGAGTTGAGAATTAAATCATGTTTTTACCTGTACACCTTGTCCGGAATAGTTCGTCTGCCTTCATGGGAGAACGACCCCACAGTAAGCTGTGAAAACCACGTTGTGACAGTTTGCTTATTTAGGATAATTTAAGGTTACTCACCTTCCAATTGCAATGATGAAAAATACTAATGAGAATAGGTTAATTGCGTCTGAAAGGAATATTTGCATTAATATAATTACATACTATGATGACATAAGTGCTTAATTTGGTTTCAAAATAACAATAATACCGTTTTATTGGCACTCTTTTGAGGGATGCTCTATCGTCCAGCAAAATGTATTATTGACCCAGGCCTTGGTATTTGTGTGTATGTTTCATAAGCAATAATTGCTTACGTACACCCGCGCTAGCAGCAACACGGCGGCCATTATTAGATGACATACTGTACGATAACGAGAGCACATCACAATACTTATTGAATTAGAGTTTGACATGCAGGCACCCCCCTGTGCAGGTGGCGTGAAAACAACACCACTTTGTTTTTAAAATAGTCTGTTGTCCTTGCAAAATAGACTGCATCCATGGTCGCTCGTATGCTTTGTTGGATCTTGAAGTGCTGTAGGAATAATCCCTTCGCTTCGAGGCAACGAAAAAATTTGTCACAGCAGGTGGTTCATCTACAGTATGCAGCATTGTGGGATCCCGTTGATCTATGTGGACAAAGGCCACGCCGGGGCACGCGCTAATGCCAAAAGCATCCTCTGATGTTTCGAGAGCAGAAAAAGCAGGTCTGCAAGCGAGAGATAAGAGCATCCACCTCACATCGCACGAGTGGACCGCGGAGGATTCTCTCAAACGTCACGGGACCGCCAAACAAACAAACAAACAAAGTCAAACACATTGCTTTGTCGGGTTGTTTTCTGTAGTTTTTTTGAATGACAAAGCAAGTATGGACATCCTTAAAAGAAGGACACAGCTTGGTCTGAGTGGACTGGGATCTTCTAGTAGCAATGCCCTTGGTCTAATCCCTCATTACAACATGCTGCATAATACTCTACTTTTCATGCAAAACAAATTTAGCAAATCCTAATCCTTATGCAATGTCTCTTTCTTCCTAGTTGCTCGCTAATTAACTCCTCGATAACAACTGCATGTTTTTCTAAGCATGTAATTGTGTATTTGCCCACTCTATTCCGGAAAATAATTGTACATCGAAGGCCCCCGTCCACACGGGAAAGTAAAGTATTATATCAATTTGGCCTGTCGCGTTCTGGGTCCCCTGTAAAGATAACAAGTTCAAGAGTGGGTCATTCTGACTTTTATGTTGTCTTGTGGACAAGCAAACCACTACTTTTTGAGAACAATGTTGTCACGACGTGACTAAAAGAACAAATGACACAACATTAACCTGATAATTTTACTATATTGTATTTTTCGGAGTATAAGTCGCACCTGCCAAAAATGCATAGTAAAGAAGGAAAAAAACATATATAAGGCATACTGGAGTATAAGTCGCATTTTTGGGGACATTTATTTGATAAAACCCAACACCAAGAATAGACATTTAAAAGGCAATTTAAAATAAATAAAGAATAGTGAACAACAGGGTGAATAAGTGTACGTTATATGACGCATAAATAACCAACTGAGAAAGTGCCTGGTATGTTAACGTAACATATTATGGTAAGAGTCATTCAAATAACTAACATATAGAACATGCTATACGTCTCTCCTAATCGATAAATCCAATGAAATCTTATATGTCTATTCACTTACGTGAATGAGCTAAATAATATTATTTGATATTTTACGGTAATGTGTTAATTTCACACATGAGTCACTCCTGAGTATAATTCGCACCCCCGGCCAAACTATGAAAAAACTGCGACTTACAGTCCGAAAAATCTGGTAATTGTACGTTGTCGTCAGTCCAGACCAATGTTTTTCAACCACTAGTGTGCCGGAAGATACAGTCTGGTGTGCTGTGGGAGATGATCTAATTTCACCTATTTGGGTTAAAAATATTTTTTGCAAACCAGCAATTATAGTCTGCAAATAATGTGTTGTAGTTGAGTGTCGGTGCTGTGACCAGAGCTCGGCAGAGTAACCGTGGGTAGCCAATTGCTTTGTAGATGTTGGAAACAGCAGGAGGGAGCATTCAGGTAAAAAGGTGTCTAATGCTTAAACCAAAAATAGACAAAAGGCGAGGGCCCCCAAGAAAAGGCATTGAAGCTTAGGGAAGGCTATGCAGCACGAAACTAAAACTGGACTGGCTACAAAGGAAAAAAAACAGAATTTTGGACGACAGCAAAGACTTACTGTGGAGCAAAGATAGTGTCTACAATGTACATACGAACATGACATGACAATCAACAATGACTCCACAAAGCAGGATAAAAACAACTGAAATATTCTTGATTGCCAAAACAAAGTAGATGCAGGGAATATTGCTCAAAGGAAGACATGAAACTGCTACTGGAAAATACCCAAAACAAGAGGAAAACGCCACCAAAATAGGAGCGCAAGACAAGGACTAAAACACCACACACAGGAAAACAGCAAAAAACTCAAAATAAGTCACAGCGTGATGTGACAGGTCGTGACAGTTCACCTACTTTGAGACAAGAGCTATATTGATGCATGGTTGGTTATGGTTTAAGGTCGTATCCAACAATTGTGAGAACGACTTTTTACCGTCAACAGAGTTTCGTTTTTTAATTATTTTTGCTAGAGGTGTGCATCCGGATTTTTTCAACGCAAAAAATGTGCATTGGCTCAAAAAAGGTTGAAAAACACTTGTCCAGACTAAGAACTGCTTTTTTGCGAAAGTTCACCATAATTTTTTGTTGTTGTTTTTTTGGGTAGTTTTATAGTAGGGTTGCGTAATTTAGGCGGGATAAATGACCTTGGCGCAATTGTTTGCTTTCTGGGACGTCTAAAGGGAGAAGATGTCAGGTCATGCTCCCTTCATTGTTTTCCTTTGGTGTCCATGGAGCGCCGATTCATTTCACTTGCCTCTGATTGGTTTTCAGAGGCTCACCTGCTCCTGATCACTAATCAGAGCGCTTTAAATGGGAGTGTCACCCTGCATTCCTCGCAGGTCCATTTATTCGCCTTATCCGGCCGTTTGCGTTCTTTATAGCGTCACTTTAATGCTTTATTTTGGTTTTGTTTTACGCTGAGACTCTCGAGCTTATCGCCGTATGCCTTTTGGTGTGCATCCCCTATGGCACGCTGTCTTTGGTGTTTTTGCTGAGTCTAAGGAATAAAATGTCATTCTAACGTGCACTTCTCCTGAGGTCACAACAACCATCGCGACGACACAAATAGAACGTCACAAAATGTTATGGATTGAGCCAACAATAGAGCTTTTAATACTGGCGTCATATAGCAATAATGCATGTTGATGACACATTCTAGTTTAAATTTGACAAGTGAATAAAGCCATCCTCAATGCACCCTCCTTTCTACATTCTAAATCACTAATCCTCGCCTCCAGAAACTTTCTAACAATTATCACTGGAGGACTAGGGTACAAGGAATAGCAGAACAGGCTGCACTACACACTGTAGGCGAGTACAAAAAAGCTTCACTAACCACTAAGCTAGAGTCCTGAATGTAAACAGATGTGAGCCTATCGATACAATAATTGATAATGACAATACCAAGTATACTGTCAGTATATGGTCGATGCTACAGTGATTCATGCTATTGTAGCATTAGATTAGTATTGAAATTGGCCAACACTAAGGCCTGCAATATCGGTATCGTATCGGAAGTGGAAAAAGTTGTTTGGGGACACCACTACTTATTACGTATGTCTCGCTTGTGTGCTTAGCTGTTGTGTAACTGCTAGTTCCTATTGGTGTATAGCCCAGTGGTTCTCAACCTTTTTTCAGTGATGTACCCTCTGTGAACATTTTTTTTAATTCAAGTACCCCCTAATCAGAGCAAAGCATTTTTGGTTGAAAAAGAGATAAAGAAGTAAAATACAGCACTATGTTATCAGTTACTGATTTATTAAATTGTATAACAGTGCAAAATATTTCTCATTTGTAGTGGTCTTTCTTGAAATACTTGGAAAAAAGGATGTAAAAATAACTAAAAACTTGTTGAAAAATAAACAAGTGATTCAATTATAAATAAAGATTTCTACACATAGAAGTAATCAACTTAAAGTCCCCTCTTTGGGGATTGTAATAAATATCCATCTGGATTCATGAACTTAATTCTAGACATTTCTTCACAAAAAAAGAAATCTTTAACATCAATATTTATGGAACATGTCCACAAAAAAATCTAGGTGTCAACACTGAATATTGCATTGTTGCATTTCTTTTCTCAGTTTATGAACTTACATTCATATTTTGTTGAAGTATAATTCAATAAATATATTTATAAAGGATTTTTGAATTGTTGCTATTTTTAGAATATTTTTAAAAAATCTCACAAACCCCTTGGCAAACCTTCAAGTACCCCTAGGGGTACACGTAACCCCATTTGTGAACCACTGGTATAGCCAACCATTTTTACCTTTGGACCATGTTTGACATGTTAGGCTTATAGTAGGACATTTTGGTGTTAACTGTCTGTCCAACTTTGCAGATGTACACGCTGCAGCACTTATATCGGAGCGTTTGGATGCAGGCCAATATCATCTGCCATTTATTATTTTGCAGTCGTACTTCAAAATAAAGCAAACTGAATGGCGACTTTTCCAGGGTGTACTTTGCCTTTCGCCCGAATGTAGCTGAGATAGGCTCCAGCACCCCCCGCAATCCCAAAAGGGACAAGCGGCAGAAAAGTGATGGATGGAATCATCAAAGTATGGGATTTTTGGTCTAAGGACTGTATTCTGCTGAATGACAAACTAGTTAGCTTATTATGCGCAAGTTTGGGCATTGGCTAACTAAGAAGGTATACGAAAACCTTATCAAAATTTTGAGCAGTGGTGGGCCATCAGGGCCAGCAAGACCTTCTCTACTGGCCTAACATAACCATAAATAGTGATCATAATTAAAGATAAAAGTAATTTTTCATTTACATTCCCTAAATATCTAAAAAATATTCACATTCTCTTCATGTCCTATTATGCTCCTTCCAATGCTGCTGTTTTTAGTTTAGAGTTTGTATCCAATCAGAATTCAGCTAGCTTATGTTGCCATGCTGGACCAAATCTGCCCGGAATCAACAATGCGGGCGTGAACGGACACATAGAGGTGATAGACAATTGCGATAGCCAATCAGATCACGAGTTGTTGTCAGTAAGGCCTTCTACCTGGCCTAACGCTGTGATTGGATACTCACTTGGGATTCCAAAGTGAGTGTCCAATCACAAGTTGCGAAAACAGGAAGTGGCACCAGAACCATACGAGCCATAGAAAGCCACAGAAATCTCACCGGTACCAGAACCACGAAGATAAAGTGTTTGTCTTATGCCTAGTAATCTGCTGTGGACAGACGAAGCAAAGCAATGCAGGTTTGCCCACCACTTTCACACGGATCAACCGACTACGACGGTACCACTGGCTTACACAGCATCCAATGAGTGCTACAAATTGTGAATTCAAATATTTCCATCCATCCATTTTCTACCGCTTATTCCCTTTGAGGTCGCAGGGGGCGCTGGTGCCTATCTCAGCTACAATCGGGCGGAAGGCTTTGTACACCCTGGACAAGTCGCCACCTCATCGTAGGGCCAACACGGATAGACAGACAACATTCACACTCACATTCACACGCTAGGACCAATTTAGTGTTGCCAATCAACCTATCCCCAGGTGCATGTCTTTGGAAGTGGGAGGAAGCCAGAGTACCCGGAGGGAACCCACGCATTCACGGGGAGGACATGCAAACTCCACACAGAAGGATCCCGAGCCTGGTATTGAACCCAGGACTACTCAGGACCTTCGTATTGTGAGGCAGACGCAGTGCCTGTTGTGGGGACAACAGAGAGGGGAAATGAGATGAATAACTTCTTCAACTGGTTCAACCATATAACCATAATAACAATAATAAAAGTCACACACAAATGTGATGTCATTTTTATAAATGTGACATTGAAAAGCACCATATTTAGTGGCCTATATAACACATTATAGACATAATACAAGAAATTATTTCATAAATGCTTGTGAGGAAATGTCCTTAGTTAAATGTGTGCTTTATTTATACGTAGAAACAATGCCAGAGTTTCATAATGAGGCTGCAAGCTGAATCCAAAAAGCTCAAAGGAAAATGCCAACATATAAATTACAGAAGCTGCTGTTTTAGTTGCCTTTTCGCCATTCAAAAATAGCAAACCAAAGAGTATGAGGAAGAGAGGGGAAGGCAGTTTTATGTTCCTATATATGCTCCTGGGACTCTATCTCTGCATTTCCACGCTGAGATTTGGCTGTAAGGCTCAGCCAAGTAGGATAAGAATATTCATTGCGGTGACTGCCTGACTAGGATATTTTACTGGGGCAGGGTACCACACATTGCATCCGCTTTTCCTCCAATCCTCCCACAAAAGTGCAAGATTAAGCTTGGTCGGTCAGGGCATTTGTCACATTGTGCCTGTGACGCTTTGACCAGCACGGGTCACATGGTTTGCTGTTCAGTGTTCAAATGCACAAGATTTGTTCTCAAGGGAATTTTAGGAGGAGAATGTGTTTGTTGTTTGACCAGAACACTACCCCGTGGACACTCGGTACTTGGCTTCTCTCAGACGCTGAGTTACAAAATTTGCACACACAGAAACACTCCACACGTAACATTTAAAGTTCAATTTCTGCATACTTAATCAACAAATAAGGGCAAAAATAACCAAAGTAACTCTTGTTGATGTTAATACTACTATATTTTCTAACCATTTTTATTACAGTCATAATACATCTTCACAAGGTACAATACTATGGAAGGTAAACTTGGCTATTCTATAGAGTAGTCAGTGTGCAGCTTGTACCATACCGATGCTCTGTTTAGTAAATTAAAAACATTAAAACTGCACGATATTGTTGACCTATTGTGACGTATAAAGTTCATAACCGCATGCTGCCTCGGTGTCTACGGGAGAGGTTCAAACCCAGGGAGAGTCCCTATGACCTCAGAGGTTCAGTTGTCTTTCAGAAGGCAAACCTAAGAACGAGCTTAAAAAATAGATGTGTTTCTGTCTGGGGGGTTAATCAGTGGAACAGCTTGAATGATTCCTTGAAATTTTCCAGTTCCATTCACACATTTAAAAAAAACTTTAAGACCAATGTCTTGGAAAAATATATCACTCTTGAATCAACACAGTAGGTAATACTATTATTAATGTTGATTAGAAACTAAATGTGGGATATAAGTAATAATGGAAATTGTTTGTATATAGTATAAAATTGGTACACAGGTTTAACTAACACCTGTACAGAGATATTTCACATGTCTTTACTGTGTATATAATTTCAGATTTTTAGGAAGCTCATCTTGTACAAACTGTATTTGAGATTGTTTATAGGGTCAGGCACAATAACTGTTCAACTTCAGCCTAAACCCTTTCCGTCTGCAACATTATCAATTTATGAATGCACAACTGTTTGTTTATGTAAAACTGTTTATTTTGCTGACCACTGACCAAAGAAATAATAAACTAAACTAAACTATAGCAGTATAGATTGACTATCCACTGAAAATGAGTAAACACACAGATATTGTTAAATTGTAAATGTAGCTGTCTTGTCTTTTGAATAATTGATTGAAGCTTTTATCAGTAGATTGCACAGTACAGTACATATTCCGTACAATTGACCACTAAATGGTAACACCCGAATAAGTTTTTCAACTTGTTTAAGTCGGGATCCACGTTAATCAATTCATGGTCTACAGTTAAGCACAGTGGTGGTGACGTCCTGGTCTGGACCTGCATGAGTGCTGTCTGCAACTTGGCCGTGACGGTTCTTTGGGGGAAACCTGAAATATTAGCTTATTTGTCAAATGTCGTGTTTTAGACTGCAATATTGTTTTGTTAAAGGCACTTATCCCTAGAGGTTTCCCGATCAGATGTTGCTATCTGATATCGGGCCGATATCAGCAACAAATCCATTAAATGGTGATATCGGCTTGCATCTGAAATCTCTGATTTGAGCGACGATACAAGCGGTCCTGTGGCGTAGTCACTTGTGCAAAGCTTGACAGCCAATTATTAGCTAAATGTCCACTAACACAGGGTTGGTCTTTTCTTGTATTTAAAGGCCATGTCCACACGAACACGGAGAGTTTCAAAGGGCATATTTGGGGTTAAAACAATCTCCATCCACACAAGTTTAGTTTCAAAATTGTCTATACACATACACCTGCTTTCATGCACATTTTGTCCAATCAGAAGCCTGGAAAAAGCATCCAAACCTGGCATTACACCTCATTATTATGTTTATTTTGATATACTACACCAGGGGTGTCAAACGTACGAACTAAGGGCTGGATCAGGGGCGCGAATAGGTTTTATCCGGCCCGCTGGATGAGTTTGCTAAATAAAGAAATTACCTTGAAATTTTTGAATTAAAGAAACAGCTGTTCTAAATGTGTCCACTGGATGTCACAATAGCAATTCTTTGTATCTTTGTAGACGATGCTACATATGTACAAAATAAACCATGTTAATACATCAGTCGAGGAAAATGATCCAAATAATTTGATTTTAATATACTTTTTTCATCTTGATAGATTGAAAATTAACACCAATGAGATGATCAATGAACATTATCACATCATGTATTCAGAAAATATAAATAACGTATTTATATCAACCGCAACAGGAACAAAAAAAACCCAACAACATTATGATTTGTAAAATTTCAGAATGTGCTTGTTCTTGTTATGAACTGATCAATGAGGTGATCCCAGGATTTAGAGACAGGAGACAAGGTAGAATTACAAAAAGGGAAAAATTTAATAAGTCCAAAAAGTGTAAGAAAAGGCGATGGGGCAGAAGTGCACACCATGAATTACAAACAAAAACAGGTTCCTCAGTGATCGGCAGGGGTAAAGGCCAGGGCGCACTGAGAACAGCAGAAAGTCCAACACAGAATCCCCTTTACCTCAGGGAGGCTAGGAAACAAACACAAAGAGGTGCGGGATCACAGGAATAAGGAGAGACAACATACCAGCACTGACGAGGTGAAGCAGGCGCATGAAAGTGGGAGGTTCAGGAGAAAATATCCGGCAAGACCAAGCTGTCAGTGACGAGCTTAAATACTCATAGGTTGAAATTGGTTGCAGGTGTCCCCTCTTCGCTGGGGACTGATGAGCTGAAGAAAACAGATATCACAATAAAAGAGAAGGCAGGGAAATTATAAAACACAACAGTTCTATTTTTAAACAAGGAAAACAATCTGAAGTTGTCTTTATTTTTAAGTTATCGAGCTGTGATTTTACCTGTCCGGCCCACTTGGGAGTAGATTTTTCTCCATGTGGCCCCCCATCTATGAGTTTGACACCCCTGTACTGGATGTACAATGACAGGTACATTATTTTTATCTTTTTGTGTGTGTGTTTAAAGCTTGCATGCATGCTTGTGCTGCTGAAACACAAATGATAACATCTTTAATCAGCAACATGGTGAGATATTACATGTGGAGTAAATTGTACATTATTTGTCAAATTAGCACACACTAACGAGCCAAGTAAACATGTTTTGCATGTTTTAGTGCCTATAAGCGCACAGACGTGCATATGCAGCTGCAAAACACATGAAATGATAAATATAGAGATACATGTGCAATGAAACGTATATTGTCTTTAACATAACATGTTTTTTAGTCATTCGGGCGCGTTACATACGCGTGCACGGTCACGCCTGGCTCCTTCTGCGCAAATGTAAGCAACACACGTTAGGTCATTAAATAAGAATTAGAAACATGAGATATTGCACTTTTCTTATGACACAAAGCAAAAAGTCTTGCTTGTCAAAGTTGTCCCATCAGGTGGAAGTTCAACAGCAAACGTATCCAAAACAGCTGACTGTCATTAGCGCTGGCGGGAATGTCGCAAAGCTTATTTTGAGGCGTTTTTTTTATTTTATCAATGTTAAGTTTAAATATTAGCAGGCTTACGTTCAGACATACAGTAAATTATGTTATAGTGTGTTTAAAGGCAGCAAGGCAGTGTTGTTGAGCTTTGGAAATGACAGCGCCCAAACGTGACGTAATCAGAGGAGTTCAAGTCTCCGTTTATGACGTGCATACATGGAGCGGATAGTTTTGGAACTATACACTTGGACCAGCGTTTGCAAAAATTTACATTTTTAAGGACACAAGTATGCGTGTGCATGTGGACGAGAGGCCTAAACACTGCGATAAGTATGCGTTTCTTAGGTATCCGTGTTCTTGTGGACATGGCCTTAGTGAAGTTATTAACAAAAGGTAAACATGGTAGGCTATAGGCAACTAGGAGTTAGCAGCTACACAACAGCCAAGCCCACAAGCTAGACATCCATATTAAATATCCTTAATTTGAACAGTGTTATTTGCCGGAGTATCCACTAACAAATGTGTACAGACTAGGGCTGGGCGATATGGCCTTTTTTTAATATCTCGATATTTTTAGTGTCACGTGGGAAGCGCATGGTGATGCGCGTTTTGTTCAACCCCGGGATGCTAAGGACCAGTCGGACAGGACTTGCAGGTAAGGGCTTGATTTAATACAAAAATTATAACCACACTGGTACAAACTACACAGAAATCAACAAAAGAAAACGCGTGCCGAACGCATGGGAAGCTAAGGCTAGTAGTTAGCATGGAGTCGAGAAGTCCAAGGGAAACGTGCCGAGTGCACGGGAAGCTAAGGAGGTACTTAGCACAGACAAGATTTGGAAAACATCCACGTGAGTGTTGCATACCACAAACAAAAGACCAAGATCGAACGAAGGGAGAAGGCAGGCTTAAATAAGGAAATAATCAATAAATACAGTTGTGCGTCAGGAAACAGGTAACAGGTGGAACAAATCAGAAACTATGGTAACAGAACAAAACAAGGAAGTGCAACCAGGAACCGAAAGAGTCCAAGACAAACAGAAAACACAAAAGGACTCAAAAACCAAAATCAAAATGTGATCCGGGCAGCGGATCACAACATTTAAGCAATATCGCGACACAGGATATATATCTCGATATTTTGCCTTAGCCTTGAATGAACACTTGATACATATAATCACACCATATGATGATTATAAGTGTCTACATTAAAAAAATCCTCTTTATACTGCATTAATATATGCTCATTTTAAACTTTCATGCAGAGAAGGAAATCACAACTAAGTCAATTGACCAAAACTGTATTTATTAAGCAGTTATTAAGCAGTGGCACAAACGTTCATGTCATTTACAAAACAGAAAGTGCAAGATTGTCAGACATTTTAGGTCTCAGATAAAAATGAGCTGCATAATAGGAAATCAAATAGTGTTCGTCTTACGCTATGTGGTAGGTTACTACGGACGTTATTAAATTCAGTTATTGACCATTTTTTTCATACGGTATTGATCTGCCAATGTTTGCCTCTTCTTTTTGATGGTGTGGGCGTGTGGCACCGAACAGAGATGTTGACATGCTCAGTAAGCACTCTTCATTCTCTAGCAGGTGATTTCTCCAATTATGCTACATATTAGCAGTAATGCTACTTTTTGTAGCAATGCTTGTGGCCCACACTTGACAAATTACGGTTGTCTGTTCGACATATTTCCACTTGAAGCCAAACCACAGCCACACGATGCACCCCCAGCTGTTTTTCTTGGGAATTCATTCTTCCTCCATTCGCTTGTCTGTGAGAAGGAGAGACAGGAAAGAGCGAGAAGAGCATATAATGTAATGCCCCCAGCTAAAAGCAACTGCATGAGAACGTATACTCCAATTTCACGATATAGTAATTTTTTATAAACCCGCGATATAGCGTATCGATCAATCGCCCAGCCCTAGTACAGACCCATTCCAGACTGTTAATAATAATATTGTCAGTGTTTTCATACCTACTACCATTGTTCTATGTTTAACTAATTTCACTTTTTCTTTAACATTGCACACTCAAAAATGTTGGAAACCGGCCAACACTCAAGACTCCAATATCAGTATCTAATCGGAAGTGACAAAGTCATATCGGGACACCCCTACTTATCAAGCATGTCTAGCTTGTGTGCTATTGTGTGCTTAGCTATTGACTCCTCGTAGCCTATAGTAATACCAAGTTTCAATTGAGGACTATAATGATACCATAGAGCGAAATCCCAACTCCATGTTCCTCAGTAATGTGACACAGGAGGAAATAGTTGCAATCGTGAAAAAATCTTAATCTAAGACATCAACTGATTGTAATGGAATTGATATGGAAACAATAAAAAAAAAGGTTATTGAAGAGATCTCAGGACTATTAATGTATATTAGTAACCTATCATTTCAAACAGGTACATTTCCAAACAAAATGAAAATAGCTAAAGTTGCACCAATTTATAAGACTGGAGACAAACATCTATTTACAAATTATAGACCTGTTTCTTTACTTCCACAATTTTCTAAAATCATTGAAAAACTCTTCAATTACAGATTAGAGAGTTTCATGAATAAAAATGAAATACTCGAAGAGAACCAATATGGATACAGAGCTAATGTTTCAACTTCAATGGCTTTAATTGAAATCACAGAAGAAATTACCAATGCAATAGATAGTAAAAAAACGTGCAGCTGAAGTGTTTATGGATCCAACCAAAGCATTTGACACAATTAATCACAATATTTTAATAAAAAAATTAGAACAATATGGTATCAGAGGGTTAGTCTTAAACTGGATAAGAAGTTATCTAACGAACAGGAAACAATACGTGACGCTAGGCGAACACACTTTTACAATGCTAAATATATCCTGTGGTGTACCTCAGGGATCAATACTAGGACCTAAATTATTCAAACTCTATATAAATGACATTTGTAAAGTTACAAGAGATTTAAAGTTAGTATTATTCGCAGATGATACAACAGCGTTTTGTTCTGGAGAGAACACACAGAAGATAATACAAATAATAACGGAAGAAATGAACAAATTAAAAAGATGGTTTGACCAAAACAGACTATCATTGAATCTCAGTAAAACTAAAATAATGCTATTTTGTAATAGTAGAAGAGAAGGTCTAACACAAATACAAATAGACGGAATAGAAATTGAAAGACTAAATGAAACCAAATTTGTAGGTAAAATGATTGATGATAAATTGAACTGGAAACCTCATATAAAAAATATACAACATAAAGTAGCAAGAAATATTTCAATAATGAATAAAGCTAAATAAGATAGGATACAAATAGACGAAATAGAAATTGAAAGACTAAATGAAACCAAATTTGTAGGTAAAATGATTGATGATAAATTGAACTGGAAACCTCATATAAAAAATATACAACATAAAGTAGCAAGAAATATGTCAATAATGAATAAAGCTAAATAAGATAGGATAGGTCTTTATTGTCATTGCACAAGTACAACAAAACTGTTTTCAGCACAAACCTGTTCAAGATTAGACAAACGAACAGTGTACAGGGTTACAGAACAGGAACGCTGATGGGTCGCCATAAGGCGTCCCGTAAAAGATGGGAAAAAGTTGAACGCTGGGGAAGGATGAGTAAAACAAATACAATATGTTCTAGACCAAAAATCACTTCATATTCTCTACTGCTCACTAGTATTACCATATTTCAGTTACTGTGTAGAAATATTGGGAAATAATTACAAAAGTACACTTCATTCACTAACCGTGTTACAAAAAGGATCAGTTAGAATAATTCATAATGTTGGATACAGAGAACATACAAACCCTTTATTTATTGAATCAAAGATACTGAAATTCCACGACATAGTGAATTTGAAAACAGCTAAAATTATACACAAAGCAAACTATAACCTGCTTCCCAAGAATATGCAACAATGCTTCTCAACAAAAGAGGAAAAATGTAATCTTAGAGAAAAATGTAATTTAAAACATTTGTACGCACGTACAACAACACTTTAGACCTTCAGTATATCTGTTTGTGTAATTAAATTATGGAATGGATTAAGCAAAGCAATCAAACAATGTACTAATATGATCCACTTCAAGAAACTCTTCAAACTTAAAGTGATTACAAAGTACAAAAAAGAAGGAATCATGATAAACATTCTGAATTTATTCATCCATCCATTCTTTCATTCTCAAAATAACCTCATCTCATCGTATGGAATATAACTTACTTCACCAATTATTTATTTATTTATTTTTATTGTGATACTTATGGAGTATATCGTGAATACATTGAGAACAGGAAGTGAACAAAAGTTTTAGCAACTGTTATGTGAAAGAAAAGGGGTAGGATTTAATAAGCTCTGCTTCTTCTTACTCCTTTTCGAACATGTTGAAAAGAGAAACTGGAAATTGTGATGTGTATGTTTGCATTTTCGAAATAAACTCAAACCAATATTTTTGCTTATTGGAGAATATTGAGCGATTATCTGGATGTCCAGTTTTGGACAGATAAATATACTGTAGGACTGCTTGTGTCGGAGCGCTTGTATAGGAGATTATACATGCAAACATTTTTTTTGCTGATATTGTGGTTGCATGAACATACATTACAACATTTACTGTTACAATGCATTCTGAAGCAGAACATGACCATGTTTTTTTAAAGGTTTGCATTTTAAAGCTATCTTGCTTCCCAAGCTATACACTGACTACTCTAACTGATTTCATTCCTATAGCATTGTCCCTGGAGAAGATATAATTAAATGGTTGCTGACTTTTATGAGATATTGTTTGGCCCTTTGTTTACCGCCTTGCAGACGTGATATTTCCGCTCCTGACTAAGTGGTGTTTTGCAGCTTGGTGCTGCTGGGTGTGTCTTTTGTCTCTGCTTTGCACATTGTTTTGATGAGTACTACACACCCTCCCCTCCGTAGCAGACACCTTGAGGTGGTGATGGTGCTCCGGCTCTTGCCCGGTTGAATCTCAGCCCAGCTGGTGAGAAAGAGACGGTCTGAAGGGTGAGGGGACACGGAAAGAAGAGGTGGTCGGGTTTATTACGTTGACGTCGATGTATGGGTTTGTTGTTTAGAAGCAACAAACTCTCTGGGTGTGCATATAACACCGTGTTGTTTGTGAAGGATTTCCAACAGTGTGTGTGTGTGTGTGTGTGTGTGTGTGTGTGTGTGTGTGTGTGTGTGTGTGTGTGTGTGTGTGTGTGTGTGTGTGTGCGTGTGTGTGTGTGTGTGTGTGTGTGTGTGTGTTTGTGTGTGTGTCTGTGTGTGTGTGTGTGTGTGGTGCATGGACACACAGTACCTTCTCCCTTGGGTGACTGTGCTTTTGCACACGTACACATACTCTGACCTCCATCTTTATAACGTTCCCCAGTGACTGAACCTTAGGGCTTGCTTCTTCTAGGCGCTCCAATTCAATTCAGTTTGTCAAAGTACAGTTTGCACTTTCAAACCCTGATCCGGACCTGTTCTCCAGGTAGGATACAGCCGCATCGGCTACGTATCATGTCTGCAAACACACAGCGCAGTGCTGCATGCTGAAATTATTCATAAACATGAATAGCCTTCCCTTCCTGTCTCCATTATAATTGAATGTGTTTGTTTAAATAGCAGTAGAGATTGAAGTGGTACTGTAGAATTCTAGTTGCTACCCAGATATAATGAACCAAAAATATTTTATTGGACACCGATTGATTATTTTTGTACCCAGAGGCTCTTTTGAGTATATGAACACAAAACAATTACTGAGGTATTCAATACAGTGGTACCTCAGCTTACAAGTGCCCCACTTTACACATTTTGTTGACATATGAGACATCTTTCTAAGTCCTCTTTTGTTTTAAATTGCGAGGGGAAAAAATGGGGTTGCTATTCTCTCCACCGCTAGTTGGCGTAGCAAATGCCACAGTGCACCCCGTAAAATCTGCCTAACATCTGACCTCTCCCTTGCTAGCATTAGCTAATAATAGGTTGTGAGTTCAAACCCCGACCGAGTCATACCAAAGACTATACAAATGGGAGCCATTGGCACTCAGCATCAAGGGTTGGAATAGGGGTATAAATCACAAAAATGATTCCCGAGCATGGCCACCGCTGCTGCTCACTGCTCCCCTCACCTCCCAGAGGCTGGAAGAAGGGGATGGGTCGAATGCAGAGGATAAATTCACCACGCCTAATGTGTGTGTGACTATCAGTGGAACTTTAACTTTAACTTTTTAACCAGCAGCGCGAGACAGCTTTTTTTTTCCTCCCATGGATCGAAAGAAAGTGAGTGTGAAAGACAGTGCTAAAAAAAAAAAAGGATGACATTCAGTGAATTAAAGAAAGAAATCATAGGAAAAAAATTGGCGAAGCAGTCCCAGCATAGCATAGTACTAGCATACTGAAGTAAAGGGACTCGGTTAGGTTAATATTATAATCGTACACAGCATATGTATGTATAAAACAAGATGATAGCCAAGGGCGTATAAGTCATTTCAGATCGGCAGACATTTATCCATGAGAATATGAAGTAGTTGATGGTGTGTTTAACAGAGAAGGAACTCGCTTGGAAGTCCAATCTCCAAGGTAAATGCTTTGCATTATCATTGCTTTACCTTATAAAAGTACTTGCTGTTTGTAGTATATTCTACTATATCGCAATATTTGTTATATAGAAGTTAATTTTTTCTGTTGAAAATCATGTTACGGGTGGTGTTATGGGTGGTGTTTTGATGGGGCCCAGTCATACTCGCCAACCTTGAGACCTCCGATTTCGGGAGGTGGGGGGTGGGGCAGGGGCGGGGGCGTGGTTGGGGGCATGGTTAAGGGGGGAGAAGTATATAGCTAGAATTTACCCAGTCAAGTATTTCATATATGTATATATAAGAAATACTTGACTTTCAGTGGATTCTAGCTATATATTTATATATATATATATATATATATATATATATATACTTGAATTTCAGTGTTCATTTATTTACACAGATACACACACACATAACACCCATCTACTCATTGATGAGTTAAGGGTTGAATTGTCCATCCTTGTTCTATTCTCTGTCACTATTTTTCTAACCATGCTGAACACCCTCTCTGATGATACATTGCTGTGTGGAACGCACAAAAGTGCTTTCATAGAATGCATTAGAGTCTGGAATCTTCCATCTCTCCCTAGCATGGCCCAAAACCGATCAATCTTTGCTTCCTGAGGAAGATCTACACTGCCAAGCAATTGGTAGTCCACTACTCGTCCCGAAGACTATCCAGGTCCAATCGCAGCTGCAGCTTGGAACTTACAAGCGTATTTCTTCATCTTACTCGTCATCTGCGTCGCCATGGCTGTATCTTCCTCGTTCTTCTGCACTCTCTAAAAGCCGTAGTTGTTATTGTCACATATGCATGTACAGTAGATGGCAGTATTGTCCTGTTTAAGTGTGTTACAACATTGCTGTTTACGCCAGACGAACTGCTTTACGGTAGACGAAAACGTGACTGCTGTTGTTGTGTGTTGTTACCGCGCTTGGAGGACGTTAATGACACTGCCTAACAATAAACCCACATAAGAAACCAAGAACTCGCCCTTGATCATTCTACAGTTATAACGTCATTGGGCAGGCTCGCTGTTTATATTGTGGGAAAGCGGACGTGAAAACAAGCTGTCGACACGTCACACAGGTCCGCATGGAGCTGGTGGGGGCGGGGCCGCCAACTCCACCTGAAGGAGAGAATATTTCCGGGAGGTTTTCGGGAGACACGCTGAATTTCGGGAGTCTCCCGGAAAATCCTGGAGTGTTGGCAAGTATGGGCCCAATACCAATGAAATTGATTTCAATTCATTTTATTGGGCAATGATATGAGTATTCTGAGTGATGAGTGGGGATGTTATGATATTTAAAAAATTATTTCACGGTTACTGTGACAAAAACTATCCCAGTATTGTTGAATCTATATATAAAAAAATACATATTATTATTATTTTTATTGAGTGTTGAAATATGTTTAACTTCTTTCCTTTTAATTTGTAGAGGTTTTAATATTATTTTTTAATGTTAAAGACAAAACGGGTGTTAGATGCTTCACTAACTGTTTACTTCTGTGTTATATTCCTGTGAGTATTGTTTAATCACTCCATTCTACGAGCGCTCTGTCTTTTGTTTCAACGTACAAAATTCAATATCTAATTTGTTCAGACAGCAATGTGTTTCTATAAGTTTAGATTGAGGTATGTCGTTTCTTAATGGGGAAAGATGTCAATGTCTCTTGTATTCGAGCTACCTAGGGACCGGTTTGCGAGTTTATGAAAGTGTGGTTTCATCCATCTTCTTCCGCTTATCCGAGGTCGGGTCGCATGGGCAACAGCCTAAGCAGGGAAACCCAGACTTCCCTTTCCACAGCCACTTCGTCTAGCTCTTCCCGGCGGATCCCGAGGCATTCCCAGGCCAGCCGGGGGACATAGTCTTCCCAACGTGTCCTGGGTCTTCCCCGTGGCCTCCTACCGAAGGACGTGCCCTAAACACCTCCCTAGGGAGGCGTTCGGGTGGCATCCTGACCAGATGCCCGAACCACCTCATCTGGCTCCTCTCGATGTGGAGGAGCAGCGGCTTTACTTTGAGTTCCTCCCGGACGGCAGAGCTTCTCACCCTATCTCTAAGGGAGAGCCCCGCCACACGGCGGGGGAAACTCATTTCGGCCGCTTGTTCCCGTGATCTTATCCTTTCGGTCATGACCCAAAGCTCATGACCATAGGTGAGGATGGGAACATAGATCGACCGGTAAATTGAGAGCTTCGCCTTCCGGCTCAGCTCCTTTTTCACCACAACGGATCGGTACAACGTCCGCATTACTGAAGACACCGCACCGATCCGCCTGTCGATCTCACGATCCACTCTTCCCTCACTCGTGAACAAGACTCCTAGGTACTTGAACTCCTCCACTTGGGGCAGGGTCTCCTCCCCAACCCGCAGATGGCACTGCACCCTTTTCCGGGCGAGAACCATGGACTCGGACTTGGAGGTGCTGATTCTCATTCCGGCCGCTTCACACTCGGCTGCGAACCGATCCAGTGAGAGCTGAAGATCCCGGCCAGATGAAGCCATCAGGACCACATCATCTGCAAAAAGCAGAGACTTAATCCTGCGGTCACCAAACCGGAACCCCTCAACGCCTTGACTGCGCCTAGAAATTCTGTCCATAAAAGTTATGAACAGAATCGGTGACAAAGGACAGCCTTGGCGGAGTCCAACCCTCACTGGAAATGTGTTCGACTTACTGCCGGCAATGCGGACCAAGCTCTGACACTGATCGTACAGGGAGCGGACTGCCACAATAAGACAGTCCGACACCCCATACTCTCTGAGCACTCCCCACAGGACTTCCCGAGGGACACGGTCGAATGCCTTCTCCAAGTCCACAAAGCACATGTAGACTGGTTGGGCAAACTCCCATGCACCCTCAAGAACCCTGCCGAGAGTATAGAGCTGGTCCACAGTTCCACGACCAGGACGAAAACCACACTGTTCCTCCTGAATCTGAGGTTCGACTATCCGGCGTAGCCTCCTCTCCAGTACACCTGAATAAACCTTACCGGGAAGGCTGAGGAGTGTGATCCCACGATAGTTGGAACACACCCTCCGGTCCAACTTCTTAAAGAGAGGAACCACCACCCCGGTCTGCCAATCCAGAGGTACCGCCCCCGATGTCCACACGATGCTGCAGAGTCTTGTCAACCAAGACAGCCCCACAGCATCCAGAGCCTTAAGGAACTCCGGGCGGGTCTCGTCCACCCCCGGGGCCTTGCCACCGAGGAGCTTTTTAACTACCTCAGCGACCTAAGCCCCAGAAATAGGAGAGTCCACCATAGATTCCCCAGGCACTGCTTCCTCATAGGAAGACGTGTTGGTGGGATTGAGGAGGTCTTTGAAGTATTCCTTCCACCTATCCACAACATCCGCAGTTGAGGTCAGCAGAACACCATCCGCACCATACACGGTGTTGATAGTGCACTGCTTCCCCTTCCTGAGGCGGCGGACAGTGGTCCAGAATCGCTTCGAAGCTGTCCGGAAGTCATTTTCCATGGCTTCCCCGAACTCCTCCCATGTCCGAGTTTTTGCCTCAGCGACCGCTGAAGCCGCACACCGCTTGGCCTGTCGGTACCTGTCCACTGCCTCCGGAGTCCTATGAGCCAAAAGGACCCGATACGACTCCTTCTTCAGCTTGACGGCATCCCTCACCGCTGGTGTCCACCAAGGGGTTTTAGGATTGCCGCCCCGACAGGCACCAACTACCTTGCGGCCACAGCTCCGATCAGCCGCCTCGACAATAGAGGTGCGGAACATGGTCCACTCGGACTCAATGTCGAGCACCTCCCTCGTGACATGTTCGAAGTTCTTCCGGAGGTGGGAATTGAAACTTTCTCTGACAGGAGACTCTGCCAGACGTTCCCAGCAGACCCTCACAATACGCTTGGGCCTGCCAGGTCGGTCCGGCATCCTCCCCCACCATCGCAGCCAACTCACCACGATCGGTAGAAAGCTCCGCCCCTCTCTTCACCCGAGTGTCCAAAATATAAGGCCGCAAATCCGATGACACAACTACAAAGTCGATCATGGAACTGCGGCCTAGGGTGTCCTGGTGCCAAGTGCACATATGGACACTCTTATGTTTGAACATGGTGTTTGTAATGGACAAATTGTGACGAGCACAAAAGTCCAATAACAAAACACCACTCGGGTTCAGATCCGGGCGGCCATTCTTCCCAATCACGCCTCTCCAGGTTTCACTGTCGTTGCCAACATGAGCGTTGAAGTCCCCCAGTAGGACAAGGGAATCACCCGGGGGAGCACTTTCCAGTACTCCCTTGAGTATACCCAAAAAGGATGGGTACTCTGAACTGCTGTTTGGTGCGTAAGCACAAACAACAGTCAGGACCCGTCCCCCCACCCGAAGGCGAAGGGAAGCTACCCTCTCGTCCACTGGGTTGAACTCCAACGTGCAGGCTTTGAGCCGGGGGGCAACCAGAAATGCCACCCCAGCCCGTCGCCTCTCACTGTCGGCAACGCCAGAGTGGAAGAGGGTCCAGTCCCTCTCGAGAGAAGTGGTTCCAGAGCCCTTGCTGTGCGTCGAAGTGAGTCCGACTATATCCAGCCGGAACTTCTCGACTTCGCGCACTAGCTCAGGCTCTTTCCCCCCCAGTGAGGTGACGTTCCACGTCCCAAGAGCTAGCTTCTGTAGCCGAGGATCGGACCGCCAAGTACCCTGCCTTCGGCTGCCGCCCAGCTCACATTGCACCTGACCTCTATGGCCCCTGCTATGGGTGGTGAGCCCATTGGAGGGGTGACCCACGCTGCCTCTTCGGGCTGTGCCCGGCCGGGCCCCATGGGAACAGGCCCGGCCATCAGGCGCTCGCCATCGTGCCCCACCTCCGGGCCTGGCTCCAGAGGGGGGCCCCGGTGACCCGCGTCCGGGCGAGAGAAATCTGGGTCCATGTTTTGTCTTCTTCATAGAGGTCTTCGAACTGCTCTTTGTCTGATCCCTCACCTAGAACCTGTTTGCCTTGGGAGACCCTACCAGGGGGCATAAAGCCCCCGGACAACATAGCTCCTAGGATCATTGGGACACGCAAACTCCTCTACCACGATAAGGTGGCAGCTCAGAGAGGAGTTTACGATAATTTTAATTTAGAACAGTAATAATAATCGGGGGTTCTGCTGCGGGTTATTATTATACTGTTTATCGTTACATCCCTATTTATGAGCTATGCCACAAAACCGACTAAACTTGTAAGCCGAGGCACCACTGTGCTCTACTATATCCATTGTACCCTAACAGTTTTCAATTGCAACACACACAAAAGGCAAAAAGTATGGAACTGAATTGGATTGTGATTTAGTCTAAAGGTGCACTATGCGAGCGTGCGGTCCTATGGGAGCATTGTAGTGCTGATTGCTGATGCAATGAAGAGAGCTGCTTGTGTTGGCTGGCTCAGTGGGGCTCATGTGCTCAGCAGAAGTGTTACGTTTTGTCATCCACATCTTTTTGGCGCAAAAGCGGTTGAAGTATGCCACATATACTCCCTGCCAGGCTGCATATTGATGTGTGTGCGTGTGTGTAGAGGAAATGGATGTAGGAGTGAACAACTTGGCGCCTGCTGCTCCTTTCTCCTTTCTTTCCTTTTTTCCCCCCTTTTCTTGGCTGGCTGATGTGTTACATGGTGATTGGTGAGTGATGTCATTGTACGAGTGCTGCAGCAGCCGAGCTGTTTACTCCGTCTTTTGGCGCTAAAACCTGTAAATCCACCAGTCCGGTTTGGCATACCATGCTTGGTAAGATTCAGTTATCGTCACTTCAGCATTCAGCGGATGAGGAGGATGAATGTCAGCGCTGGCCTTTTTTCCCCCAGCATCCTGTTAGGTAGATTTGACTGAGCATTTCGACGCACATCAAAGCAAAGCTTGTTAATTGGTACATGTCAAACACTGTCTGCATTAAGATATTGTGTTCCATTCGGGGAAAAAAAGCATCATGTGAGCAACTACGACGAGGGTTGCGCCGATCAAGATGTTTTTTTTTTCCCTTCCCCTCTCCCCCCCTTTGAGATGTCTGTCTCCTTTTTACTTTGACTCCTCCTCTATTCCACGTTTTGAACTCCGACATCCGTGCCTACCCCAGGATGTCTGTCACAAACTGCAGTCCAACATTGTGACAATGCTTTTGTTTTTTTCCCAAATCCTCTTTTATGAACTTCCTGTTTTTCCGTATCCTTTTTTCTGTTCTTTCCCTCAAGGTCTGGCGCACCTGAAGTTAAACCGCCAAGGTATGGGGTCTGTTGGTTTGCTTTTCCTTCCCAGCCACATGGTCACGACATCCCCCCTCCTGTAGATCTTTCAGTCAACTGTGCTGCACTAATATTTCCTCTCCTCTTTTATTTCCCATACATACCATGCATATTCATATTTCCCCCTGCCATGTTGCCATGCCCACCACACCTCACTCACTTCTTGTCCATCAAACCTTTGTCCTGACCACTGACTGAGCTACTGGAACATCACCTTTGACCTCTGCAGTTTTACGCCAAGGTAATGCACCAATGCTCATAGCGTCGCAAGCCAAAAATGTGTCTTGGGTCACCAGCAGCTCCCTGACTTTCTTCCAGCGAAGATAATGAGAAGAATACATGAATATATTATGACAATAAATTACTGGTTTACACATCATTTGCCATTTAAATGTAGCAGATATGAGTGCTGGGTTGCAACTGATATTGCCTTTCCAATGTTGAATGTATTTTTGCAAGATTCTGTAATGTAAGTGTAATACTGCTAATTGGGTTAGTTAGGGCAGTGTTTTTCAACCACTGTGCCGTGAGATACAGTCTGCTGTGCCGTGGGAGATTATGTAATTTCACCTATTTGGGTTAAAAATATTTTTTGTAAACCAGTAATAATAACCTGCAAATGTGCCGTTGTTGAGTATCGGTGCTGTCTAGAGCTCGGCAGGGTAACCGCGTTGTACTCTTCCACATCAGTACGTGGCAGCAGGTAGCTAATTCGGGAACATGGTTTGTCGTGATCACAATATGCAGACGACAGCGTGCAGGTAAAAAGGTATCTAATGCTTAAACCAAAAATAAACAAAAGGCGAGTGCCGCTAAGAAAAGGGATTAAATTTAGGGGAGGCTATGCGAAACGAAACTAAAACTGAACTGGTTGAAAAAGCAAACAAAAACAGAATGCTGGACGACAGCAAAGACTTAAAGCATGTGGAGCAAAGACGACGTCCACAAAGTATCTGAAAATGACATGACAATCAACAATGTCCCTGCAAAGAAGGATAGCAACAACTTAAATAGCCTCGATTGCTAAAACAAAACAGATGCGTGGAATAGCGCTGAAGAAAGACATGGAACGTCTACTGGAAAATACCAACAAAAAAGGAAAAACTACCAAAATAGGAGTGCAAGACAAGAACTAAAACACTGCACACAGGAAGGCACCAAAAAACTCCAAACAAGTCACAACGTGATGTAACAGTACTTTGAGACAAGAGCTATAGTCATGCATGGTTGGTTATGGTTTGAATTCTTATCCAGCACTTGCGAAAACAACTTTTTACTGTCATTATCAGCTGCGGAATTTAATTTTTTTATGTTTTCTGCTGGTGATGTGTCTTAGCTCAAAAAAGGTTGTAAAACAATGAGTTAGGTAACTAACTATACTGTGAATCCAATACTTGTTATAAGTAATGAGTATTCACCAGTACATCTGCATCACAGTGATATTACAGCAAGTATTGCAATGGTGGACAAATTATTTGGGGTGCATTCAGCACATCTGACCTATTTATTTACTCTATCGTGCTTTCTTTTAGGACTCTGATAAGAAGTCGCCATCCCGTCTCCATGGCAATCCTTTTCCTCTAAACAGGGACCTGCCTTTGATGACCTACTCCGGCAGTAAAACACACAGCCGCGTCCTGGGTTCTCTCATTTGCTAAATGTCATTTTTAAGAGATAAAACTGATATTCTAATGAGACGGGAGCATTTTTACTAGAAGTCACAGACTTTCGTTGTGGCCGCCCGTACTCTCTATATCGACCCCCAGCCCCAGCCGGTTTATAGATTGCATTTGTTTATTATAGCAGTACTTTGGTTTTTGACAGTAAGTAATCCATTTCAAAAAGTCAGAGGAAGACCGAATTGTAGAAAAACTAGAACAATGTTCCCCCGCATCTAATTCACACTTTCGTAACTATAGGCAGACTGTTGGTTGCAAGCGCCTGCCAGAGGCCCCCAAAAAATATCTGTTTCTCAGCTGTGGACCCCATTGACCACAGCTGTACTCAGTTGTAATACACATTTCCACCACTTGTGGCAGTAATGACAATATCAAACAAAAAGTAGAATTTGGAAGCTAAAGTCAGAGAAAAGCTTCTTAAGTGCAAAAAGGAAGACTAAAATGGCAAAACTGTGTTTTTGTTTGCAATTTTAATTTTACTGGCAGTTTATTTAAGAAACATATATCAATCAATCAATCAATCAATGTTTACTTAAATAGCCCTAAATCACTAGTGTCTCAAAGGACTGCACAAACCACTACGACATCCTCGGTAGGCCCACATAAGGGCAAGGAAAACTCACACCCAGTGGGACGTCGGTGACAATGATGACTATGAGAACCTTGGAGAGGAGGAAAGCAATGGATGTCGAGCGGGTCTAACATGATACTGTGAAAGTTCAATCCATAATGGATCCAACACAGTCGCGAGAGTCCAGTCCAAAGCGGATCCAACACAGCAGCGAGAGTCCCGTTCACAGCGGAGCCAGCAGGAAACCATCCCAAGCGGAGGCGGATCAGCAGCGCAGAGATGTCCCCAGCCGATACACAGGCGAGCAGTACATGGCCACCGGATCGGACCGGACCCCCTCCACAAGGGAGTGGGACATAGGAGAAAAAGAAAAGAAACGGCAGATCAACTGGTCAAAAAAGGGAGTCTATTTAAAGGCTAGAGTATACAAATGAGTTTTAAGGTGAGACTTAAATGCTTCTGCTGAGGTGGCATCTCGAACTGTTGCCGGGAGGGCATTCCAGAGTACTGGAGCCCGAAATGAAAACGCTCTATAGCCCACAGACTTTTTTTGGGCTTTGGGAATCACTAATAAGCCGGAGTCCTTTGAACGCAGATTTCTTGCCGGGACATATGGTACAATACAATCGGCAAGATAGGATGGAGCTAGACCGTGTAGTATTTTATACGTAAGTAGTAAAACCTTAAAGTCACATCTTAAGTGCACAGGAAGCCAGTGCAGGTGAGCCAGTACAGGCGTAATATGATCAAACTTTCTGGTTCTTGTCAAAAGTCTAGCAGCCGCATTTTGTACCAACTGTAATCTTTTAATGCTAGACATGGGGAGACCCGAAAATAGTACGTTACAGTAATCGAGACGAGACGTAACAAACGCATGGATAATGATCTCAGAGTCTTTAGTGGACAGAATGGAGCGAATTTTAGCGATATTACGGTATATATATTATTGCAAATTATTTTTAATGTAATTAGAATTAATTTTATTATAGCACTGCCTAATTGTTTTTATTAGTCCCTCCTTTTTCAGTATATTTGATTGGTATTTTTGTAATCAGCCTGATTTTCAGTAAGCCTTGATTACAATATTTGTGATCAGCACATGGGTTTATATCATTTGACAAGGTTGTTAACCTGTTAAACTGTAATTACGGTAGGGAAGAGATTCATATGGCACCATTCCTGGGTGGCTCTTGCGTGAGATGAAGAAAGAGGGTTAATCATTTTGCAATGCAGTCTGCCGAAAATTATGGAAAGTGCCCACTCGCCATAGCAACTGACGCTTTGGTAAAAGTTGGAATTGCCACAAAACACCAGTCAAGATGTTCAACACATAACTGCCATCGGGTAGCTAAAGTGGATAGTGCACCCCTAATCCGTCAGGTTTCATGTGTCAGTTAAACAGTGAAAAATGGGGCTATATAAATCCCCTTCCTATTGTATGTTAAATATTACTATTGAATATGATTAAAGTTAAGGTAACTAATTCAGTGTTAAAATGTGTGTGAGTCCAGGGCCCCTCTGTCATGGAGGTCAAAAGGGTTAAGAACCCCTAATCTAATTATTTTTTTCAAAAGTCCTATGAAACATATTTTATATGCAAAGTACGTATAAATGCAAAGAAATAGATAAAGGATTATATTTAAAGACTCTTGTTGACAAAAACGAGAAGAGGAGAGCCAAGTGGACGACGCCTTCTTTCTTGAATTAATTAGTGTTTCTCACCTTCTTTATCAAAGTCCATATGTGACTTCTTTCGCCTCATGTTGGCTTATTTTGCAGTCATTCCCAATAAAAAGAAAATAGCCCACTGATTGAGTCACCAATGCATGAAATTTTTTGTTTGGACTTGTAAGAAAACTGACTTTTGGCGACACGCACGGGTGGGGAGAGTTACCGAAAGTTGTACTCAAAGTATGAGTATCGTTACTTTAGAGCAGTTCTTCATCACCCTTGGGGGGCACTGTGTGATGTCCCGGGGGGACGCGCTTTGTCAGTTTCATGCTTGAAACCTCACTTCAAAAAGCTGTGCACTACAAAACGTGTACATTGTAGCCATTAATCCTGACTTCATTTTGATTTAAAAAATAAAATAAAATTAGCACAAATATATTAAATTTTTTGTTTTGTATATTGTGCTCCTAAAATCTTTTTAAATGTATTATTATTTATTGAATTTATTCAATTACATTTTTCAGTACTAATTGGCTCAAGTCAGTCAAAAAATGTTTATAGTTTGAATACAGATGTACTTGTGTTTTATTTACTTCTTTTTTTTCTATTTAGGCTAATTGATGCACCACAGATCTTTTTTAAATTCAATATTAATTAAGTTATTTGTTCTAAGTTGATCTATATTCCTTTCTTGTTTTGTTTCAATGTGCATAAGGATAGAATATTATGCAGAGGTGTACTTATAACAATTTTATAGACAAATTATAGTATTTGTAATCACGGCGGAGAGTGGGTGGCGTGATTATAATAATAATAAAGAAGCATTGCTTTAGAGCAGTGGTTCTCAACCTTTTTTTCAGTGATGTACCCCCTGTGAACATTTTTTTTTTATTCAAGTACCCCCTAATCAGAGCAAAGCATTTTTGGAAGAAGTAAAATACAGCACTATGTCATCAGTTTCTGAATTATTAAAGTGTATAACAGTGCAAAATATTACTCATTTGTAGTGGTCTGTCTTGAACTAAATGGAAAAAAAGATACAAAAATAAGCAAAAACTTGTTGAAAAATAAACAAGTGATTCATTTATAAATAAAGATTTCTACACATAGAAGTAATCATTAACTTAAAGTGCCCTCATTGGGGATTGTAATAGAGATCCATCTGGATTCATGAACCTAATACTAAATATTTCTTCACAAAAAAAGAAATCTTTAACATCAATATTTATGGAACATGTCCACAAAAAATCCAGCTGTCAACACTGAATATTGCATTGTTGCATTTCTTTTCACAGTTTATGAACTTAAATTCATATTGTGTTGAAGTATTATTGAATAAATATATTCATAAAGGATTTTTGAATTGTTGCTATTTTTAGAACATTTTCAAAAAATCTCACGTACCCCTTGGCATACCTTCAAGTTCCCCCAGGGGTACGCGTACCCCCATTTGAGAACCACTGCTTTAGAGGAATACGATTCCAAGACAGTAAAAAAAGTAGTCATCCAAATAAGTATTCAGTGAAAAAACTACGCTAGTACTGAGAAAATGGTGAGTACCAGTAACTAATGATTTTTTTTTAGAAGGTATTGTTTTATTGGTACTTGCACTACAAACCATATTTGTGTGCGTGTGCGTGTGTGTGTGTGTGCGTGTGTGTGAGCGTGTGTTATCGTGTTTCTACCCTTCTTGAGACATCAACAAGGAAAATTACATTCCATATGAGGACCGGTAAACAAGTTAGGATATAAATCATGGTCCTAATAAGGAAAACCATTGCATCTAATAGACCGCGAATTAGTAGAGTCTATGAACATTGCTCGAAAGTAAGGGTTTTTTTGTTGATTTAATGTGCATACAAAAGTAAACATTGACAGGTGCAAAGGCTGCAATATATAATCAAACAAGATGGCAGCTGAAGAAGTATGTGTGTGTGTGGGAGAGAGAGAGAGATAGCATTTACAACAAAATATGCACATATTATAGTCGCTTATGGTGTAATAACAGGACTAATGTAAACATCAGTGCAACTCAACCCAAAAAAACATCAACATTTTACAGCAACATATGCTCTCTAGTTGGAAGTTAAATTCCTGGAGCATGACATGTCGACATTTCTATTGAGACAGATGACAGTAAATGTGCTTTTTTGTAGTCTGTAAGGTAAACATTGATTGCTACGTCTCGTGTGAGGTGCTGTCGTTTTCTTCCCTGCTGTGAGAATGCAACATAAATATCTCACCGTTTGCAACATTTACACAGATGCCCAGAGGGTGCCAACTTTCCAATGTATTTTACAAATGTATCCCATCTTCTTATGACTCCTCGTATGTAATGACATAATTATGTAACACATGGCCACGCATTAGCGTGAAGTGTTGTTACCTAATAACAGCAATTTGGATAGCCAGCGTTAGCTGTCATTGAATGTAAATTCTATCATAACAACAACATGACTGCAAACTGTTTATTGCTTCTCTTGTACTGGTTTTGTATGTGTGCACGCACTTCCTGTGCGTACGTATTGACGAGATCGGATGAGTAACAGCCATAAAATCCAATCATTTTATTCAGGCCGGTAAAAAAAAGTTCATTAAATACATTTTTAATTGTTTGAGTTTAAATTTATTTTTCGAGCATGCATGAATACAACATGATACATGACCAATTCCAGTTCCTTTATACGAAATGTTCGAAATTGTGAAAAATATAGACGATTGTCAAAGAAACTGGTTCCGTTAAATCACTAAAAGGTAACGTAAGTTAGCCGATGGTGTTCTTGTTGTATTTTATGCTTTGAAAAATTTTACTGTGAGGAAGTTGCGAACAGAACCTTCAAGTAAATGTAACAAAGTAAATGTAGCACGTTACTTTTATAACCACTGGTGGCCTGGTACAAAAGCCAGGCCAAAAGCCTAGTGGACAGTTTCATAGAAATGTAATCATAAAAACACCTTTTTTATGATTGTGGAAAAACTAAGTTGCAAATGTCCTAAAGTCCTATTTTGCCATCAGCACACGTACATTTTTAGCTATATAACATATGTGTGGAGTGGAACCTTCAAATTCAATGACAGTTTTTTATAATATGCTGGTTAATATGTAATAGAATTTTCCCCATCAATAATTGTACTATGTAGCATTTTACTAACTGTGACACATTTGAAAAAGAAGTCAAATCAGAGGTCAAAAAGTGAAAGGTAGTACAAAAAAACAGAACTTTAAAGGGGAACTGCACTTTTTTAGGAATTGTGTCTATTGAAGTTCTACGGTATACCGGTACTAGTATACAGTAGTATCGCGGTACTAATGAATCAAAAACGCTACTATACTGTGTGAAAAGTACCGGTTCGTTATATTATTTTTTCTTACACGCATGACAGCGTGTCGTCGTCACATCATGACATTGCTGGTTTTACGAACGGAGGAGCATGTTTGGCAGCGCACAATCAGTTATAAGCGTTATAAGAGTACTTACAAGCAGACACAGTGTATAGACAGAAAAGGCGGAATCGACACATTTTGGCGTAAAAACTAATGATAAAATTAAATCCATAGCACTGAAACGCCCACAGGAAGAGGTGCTTTAAAACAGTGGTCCCCAACCACTGATTGAATGTTCTGAATGTGTTGTGTAAAGATTCATTATTATACTATATACCTACCGTATTTTTTCGAAATATAAATCGCTCCGGAGTATACGTCGCACCGGCCGAAAATGCATAATAAAGAAAGAAAAAAAAACATATATACATAGCACTGGAGTATAAGTCGCATTTTTGGGGGAAATTTATTTGATAAAATCCAACACAAAGAATAGACATTTGAAAGGCTATTTTAAATAAATAAAGAATAGTGGAAAACAGGCTGAATAAGTGTACCTTATATGACGCACAAATAACCAACTGAGAAGGTGCCTGGTATGTTAACGTAACATATTATGGTAAGAGTCATTCAAATAACTATAACATATAGAACATGCTATACGTTTACCAAACAATCTGTCGCTACTCATCGATAAATCCAATGAAATTTTCTTCCTCGATGTCGCTTCTAAACAACTCTGCCAACTCCAAAGGTATGCGTGGCTTCCTCTTGTCGTTTTCTGCTGCATATTTCACTACGTCCAGCTTGTAATCTGCAGTACATGATTTCCTTTTCGGTGCCATTTTTGTTCAGCCCTTCTCCATTTTTATAAGTTACCGCCAACGATGAAATGATCCATTTTAACAGCTACGGCAGTAGCATGGAGCATATAGCAGTTAGCATTCCATGACCCACAATGCACTTCTGCCCTGACCCTCCCCCGCCGAATTCTTATTGGTTGACGTGTATGTGACGATTGCTGACGTGTGTGTGACGAATGCTGACATTTTCTTCGTCTCTTCCGCGAATGAGATAAATAATATTATTTGATATTGTGTAATCTGCAGTACATGATTTCCTTTTCGGTCCAATTTTTGTTCAGCCCTTCTCAGTTTTTATAAGTTACCGCCTACGATGAAATGATTCATTTTAATAGCTACGGCAGTAGCATATAGCAGTTAGTATTCCTTCACCCACAATGCACTTCTGCCGTGACCCTCCACCGCCGAATTCTTATTGGTTGACGTGTATGTGACAATTGCTGACGTGTGTGTGAGGATTGTTGACATTTTCTTCGTCTCTTCTGCGAATGAGATAAATAATATTATTTGATATTTTACGGTAATGTATTAATAATTTCACAGAAAAGTCGCTCCGGAGTATATGTCGCCAAACTATGAAAAAAACTGCAACTTATAGTCCGAAAAATACGGTATTTACAGAAGCGTTCAGACTGTGGGTGGAAAGTAAAATATGCACACTGACAGGTGCTAAACTATAAAATCAGTGCCTAAGAGAGTTCACCGTGGTTATGGCTTTAGGGAAAAAAAACATTTATTAAGTCTTTTTGTCTTAGACCTGATGACCCTGTAGCGCCTTCCTAAAGGTCAAACAGGTCAAAGCCAGGGTGGGAGCTGACCTTAATAATGATGGTAGCTCTGCTGAGGCAGCGTCATGCTTGTGTTGTGTATCATAATCAATTTTGTCAAAAAAAATGACAAATGTTATTAAATTGATTATTTTGTTATCCTTCCCACGAATCAGTCAAGCCCTCCCTTTTGCTCCGGGAGAGAAAACATCCTGGAGCCGTGCCTGGTTATGTTTTAGATAAGGATTGAGACTGATTCCCAAAAAATAGCGTAGTTCCCCCTTCAGCAAATATATTATTATATTCATGTAAAATACATAACTTTATATGTCAGTGATTTATCTTTATTTCAATGCAACACAAACAGTGTGAAATTATTCAGCTGGGTGAACTTGTGTGCCATTTAGAGTAAAAGTGACTGCATACACAAAGTGTCAAAGTCAGTTACAGTAGATGGGGGAAGCTCACAGTCCATGGATGGGTTTTCACCCACTATTAAGTGTTGCCCTCGGGCTGTGGATGACTTTGCCGTCAAAGATTCAGCACTTATTCCCTTCTGCTCAGACAGATCGCATGATGATGACATGACCGCGAGATGATGCCTTCATGCTACAGTAAATGCTATCACTGCCTCAATAGCGTATAGACAAACATTGACTACTGCATTATAGTAGCGCTGCAGTATCAAATATCTACTGAGTCATACCATAAGTGGGTCCTAAAGGTCAACCATACTGCGATTTGTCCTGAAATGAGGCCTGAATGTAATTGCTCTATTTCATGCATCGATAAGAAGACATTTTGGAGATAATTACCCCCCCGGCGATACTAGCGCACTTTTAATTTGTAGCAAAGCAGTATACATCCAACTGCAGCATCAGTACTGTACGTGAGATGGAAAAGTTTGACCGCTAATTTGTTATTAACATTGGCACTTGTCGAGCTGTTAGCCGCAGGCTTGTGTTTTTTGTGGGACTGTTTTGTTTTTTATTCGATAACAAATGAGTTTGAATCAAATATATGACATACTGCAGGTAGCCCCCCTGTGGGATTATCCAATGTTAATTTAAATGGTGGTTGTTTTTATGCTCGGTTAATGCTTGAAAGTGACACATTTGTGTGTGTGTGTGTGTGTGTGTGTGTGTGAGCGCGAATGTGTGTGTACTTGTTTATGCATCTCCCGATGGACTCTGTGGTCAATACTACCCATATGCCCGTGCCACCTGACTTATATTGGACTGCTGACGGATGAATCCCCCTAGAGACGTAGCCACCACCTGCGCCACCAGGCTTTGAATTCGTAGATGTGAGAAGCCTTGCAAAGGTAACAACCAATCAACATGCTGTCGTTTTACTGTGACTGCATGGCGGCACCGTAACAGGTGGTTCCCTAAGATGAATGAGCTGGTTATGGCCACCTAGTGGTGGAACCCCGCTTCATCTTTCTGTATTTAACGCGCTTCACACTGCGACAGTTAGAGGCAAGTGTATAGCTTATGAGCATGGGGGACAACAATTAGCCAGCTGAAAGTGCATGTCTCAAGAGGAACCTTGGAAGCACCAGGCTCCTCTGTGCACATTCACTGGTTTAACCGAATGTGGCAGCATTAAACGCATAGTGAAGCCTCCGAACTTGAAATCAATCCATAACAGGAAACAGTTTGAAGTATTTATTAGAAATGATAGAACTTGAATTCAAAGGGTCCTTTCACAAGGGTTCATGAACGTATTGGACTTGTACATGAAACAACTAATATTTAAAGTAACATTCTACTATGGTTAATTGTCATGTTAATTGTCCCGTATTATTCTGTGGCAATATTAAAAGCAATTTTAAATAAATTAGAGCGGTCCCACCGTAGTGTATTGCAAGTATGGCTGCACGATTATGGCCGGCATAAACATGACTATTTTTTAAATTAAAATTTAATTTAGGAATATTCATTATGTTAAGTTTCTCATAGGTTGGCAACCTACTTGTGGTAATGGAGTCCCGGAGGTTTGTAGGGGGACACGCGTGAACGTGATGTCATGTAATTTGTAATAAAATAGTATAATAAAAGGGCGAAATAAACTTATCTATATATTTAAAGACAAATGTTTGTGTTTTTGGTCACAATTGAAATTCCATCTTTTTCTAATTACATTATCTATTTAGCACAATCCATTTTACGTAAAAAGCAGCCACGTTCCGCAAGTGTCCCCTGCATCATCAATTGGACACTCCCGCTTCACCTTCATTCAACCATTTGTAGTGTAAAACATACGTCACATAATGGAAACGCGGTTTCAGATTTTATTTTGCACAATTGCAATAGCCATTAGTCCTGCTAGTGCAGGGGTTGGCAACCCGCGGCTCTAGAGCCGCATGCGGCTCTTTAGCGCCGCTCTAGTGGCTCTTTGGAGCTTTTTCAAAAATGTATGAAAAATGGAAAAAGATGAGGGGGGAAAATCGCCACCTTATCACAGGGCCAACACAGATAGACGGACAACATTCACACTCACATTCACACACTAGGGTCAATTTAGTGGAAAAAATATAAAAAATATATTTTTTGTTTAAATATAGTTTCTGTAGGAGGACGAACATGACACAAACCTCCCTAATTGTTATAAAGCAAACGGTTTTTATTAAACATGCTTCACTGATTCGAGTATTTTGTTAGCGCCGTTTTGTCCTACTATTTTTGGCGGTCCTTGAACTCACCCTAGTTTGTTTACATTTACAACTTTCTAAGACGTGTTTTATTCCACTTCTTTTTCCGTCTCATTTTGTCCGCCAAACTTTTAATGCTGTGCATGAATGCACAAAGGTGAGTTTTGTTGACGTTATTGACTTGTGTGGAGTGCTAATCAGACATATTTGGTCACTGCATGACTGCAAGCTAATCGATGCTAACATGCTATTTAGGCTAGCTATATGTAATATTGCATCATTATGCCTCATTTGTAGCTATATTTGAAGTCATTTGGTTTCCTTTAAGTCTTCTTAATTCAATTTACAGTATATCTCATGACATCTGTATATAACATGGCTTTTTTTTTGTTGTGGCTCCAGACATATTTGTTTCTGTATTTTTGGTCCAATATGGCTCTTTCAACATTTTAGGTTGTAGTGGAACACTAGGGAGATGTTGTAAGCACAATACCAATCGCGCGCAATTTGCAAAATGCGGTAATGTCAAATCAAGTCAAATGTTTATTGGATTCATCACTATACAGTGTACATCCAGACTAAACTACTGACTAAACTACTACCAAGTGTGGATTCAGGCCGGGTGGCCTATTTCAAGTTCCAGGTAACCCTACATTTTTATATTTTATAAATAGTAAACCAAGTTGTGGTAGTAGTTTAGTCAGTAGTCCTGTCGTGGATGTACACTGTATAGTGATGAATCCAATAAACATTTGATTTGATTTGACATTAAATTTGCAAATTGCGGTTGCGCATTTTGCAAATTGTGCGCCATTGGTATTGTGCTTACAACAGAGACAAGAAAAACAGCTACAGTATACATAGGCGTGCACTCCTGTCGCTGTTGTAATAATGCGTTACGGTCGTAAACGCCAGCTGAAGTCTCCTCAGAACTAAAATGAGGCAACCGGTTGCAACAACACTGGACACGTTTGGGAGGTGGAAGGTTTGCAAAGTGGTCGACGTGGTAATGGAGTTCTGTCGGCGTGGTAATGGAGTTCTGTGCCCATACAAAATGGCTTTTGGCGTAGACGGTTGGTCCTCTGTTGTTCTTCTGCAACCACGGCTTTGGAAGCGTTTGATTCGATAAGCAGCGGAGACTGCATTTTAAATGTAAATCTCACTGACAATCACTCTTGTTTTGTTTTGGCAGCCAACATTTTAAATCGTGATTCAAATTTGATTAATTGTACAGCCCTAATTGGAATTGTGTCACCCAAAATTTAGCCTTGAAGTTGTTTGTTGCGATGTAATAGATGCCCGATATCAACAACGTGACATTAAGTAATGGTACAATAAGATACACGTGTTAGCAACACTAGCCTGGCTCTGTGAGCTACAGTGCAAACAATAATGTCACATTTTAAACAGCAACATCATGCTAAGTCTGCCTGTTTAAAATGGGAAAACTTAAAGTTCACATTAATAGTGGGCCAAGGTCCAGGATTTATTTCAGGATGTGTAGAATAGCTTGGGTGTGGTATTTTCTGGACTATAAAACACACATATAAGCCGCACCCACAAAAATTTAGAAAAAAAAGTTTTTGTTCTTATACTAGCTGCACTTGACTATGAGCCGCATATATATGTGAAGTGAATTATATTTATATAGCGCTTTTCTCTAGTGATTCAAAGCCCTTTACATAGTGACACTCAATATCTAAGTTACATTTTAACCAGTGTGGGTGGCACTGGAAGCAGGTGGGTAAAATGTCTTGCCCAAGGACACAACGGCAGTAACAAGGATGGTGGAAGCGGGAATCGAACCTGGAACCATCAAGTTGCTGGCACGCCCACTCTACCAACCGAGCAATACCGCCCCACCATATACATTGTGAAATTAGTTATTTACACACAGATTTTGTAAATGTTTATTTACATACTGTAATCGTTTCCAAATGGTGTCTGTATCCTGGCAGTAAAATGGCTAATCAGACAAAACAAAAGTCATCGTCATGGACCCACCAGCTGCAGAAGCTAGCTCTCCAATCAGCTTTACACCAAGAGTGTGTATGACAATCATTGGTACTTTAACTTTAACTTTAATAGACACAATAACTCCACGGTGACATTTTTGTGAATTTACCAAGGAATTTGTAAACCTTGTGTGTCTCAAAGGGCTGCACAAACCACAACGACATTCTCGGCTCAGATCCCACATCAGGGCAAGAAAAAACTCAATCCAATGGGATGACCATGAGAAACCCTGTTAACAATACTACAACAGACACTTGTAGACGTTTTAGCATATTATCTAATGCTAACAATGCTAGCTCCATTACATTACAATAGAACATACAAATATGCATGAAAATACATCACATTTGCGATCATTTACCAAGTAAGAATTGTTTTATTTATATTGTAAAATGTACAAATGTTGCTTGGAGTGATGAGTGAAGAATCCATACTGGTAAAAACACTATTGACGTCTAGAAGACGGATCGGCACTTATACCTTATGTTGAATGTACTAAACAGAAGGAAATACTAAGATATTCACTCAGCAACACCGGCAGTGAACAAACTCGTCTAAAAGATGGTGCCATAGTACAAACAGTAACACACCTTTTTAGTGTCTTTTCATGTGAAAACCTTTTGCACTATGGCCGTCAGCGAAGAAAAAAACATAAATTAGCCAAACTGTTTTAATAACTGCTTGGTTCAAAGCTTTGGAAAAAAATAGTGGTCTTTTAGTCTGGAATATATGGTAAACTGTCCTCTGTGAAGTGGCCTTGGCATGTCCGTGAGGACAGAGGGACGGTAGATTTTTATAACGTTTGTTGCTCATGAAAATGAACTCTAGGGACAAATATTACTGTTATAGAATCATTAAAAAGACATTTGTTCTAATAAGGTAACTTAGAGCATATGTTAATAGTAAAACCTAAAAACAGTAAAACCGGTAGCGCTTTTAGCAGCAAATCTAATCATTTTTGTCTGACTTTTAAACCATAATTTCCATTAAATTCCTAACCTTTTGATTTCCAAGGGACAACAATCACTAGAAAGCAGTTTCAAACTGCGCTTTTATGACTTGTGAAATTATGACTTTTTGATTATAAGGAAGAGAAATCGGTCATTAGTAACCTCACTTTGTACTGTGACAGTTTGTCCTCCCTTCCTTATTTAACATTGGTAGGTTTGGCCTAAGAGCAATAATCAGTCCTCAAATGATAAATCATGCAACGTTATTTCATTTGCAAGGAATCCTCTCACACCATTGGAGTGTCAGGAGACAGCGGATTGGCTGGAGTACTGTCTCTTAGCACGTCAGGGAGAGGGAGGGAATACTAGCAGAAAGGTCGAAGTCATGTAGACATGTCCGGCGATGCTGGTATATTCTGCTGAGCTTCATTTTTCCGCAGCGGTCCTCCACAATGGTCTAATGGCTGCCGCCAAGGTAAACGGTGATGGATTTGCCCAGAGTGGCAGCAGTTACAAGGTGCTGAATTGCCCCATCAGCATCGGCTGTTTGACTGCAGCCTTGAGCAGCCTTTGCCTCTGAGTTAGTGCCTAAGACTATTGTCAGAGCAAACACAGCAGGTAGTGCCCTTCTATGCCAGATTGTCAATATTGGAACTGCAATAAGGGAGCAAATCCTAAAACCTAGCAGATGGCAAGTCTGTCAGTCTGTCTATCTCCAGTTATCCCAGGGTGTCCTAATTTTTTCACATGACTGTATTGGTTTGTTTGCTCTTTCGCACAAAAGTGTAAACATTAGTCAAAACGTGCACTTCTTTTCTGTGACTAACACACTGGATGGTGACGCTGGTAATAAACCCCAAAGTTTGACCCCATGAGTCGAGAGGGACAAGCGGTAGAAAATGGATGACTGGATGAAAGTCGGACTGACTGGAAATTTCCCACTCAACTCAAAGTGCTCAACACCCCACTGTAACTTTAGAGGAGTGTTTCTCAAATAGTGGATCGGAGTCATTAACAGCAGGGGAGGTTTTTAAATTATTTTCTTCTACACTCTAGTATTCATATTAGAACAATTGACACGCCTGCAGCTATGTGGCAGCAGTGCTCGGTCTCATCAACAGGTTCCCTGTTCTACCCAGTAGAAGTAGTATGTACACAGGAACTCGTGCACAGGGCTAAATGAAGCTTGGCAAGGCAAGGCAATTTTATTTATATAGCACGTTTATAACAATTAAAAAATTGGACCCTAGTGATTTACATGTTAAAAAGCATATAGCGAAAAAAAAGAACGTAAGCTAAACCATATAGTGCAAAAGAAATACAGTGAAAGGATTCGGATAAAAAGTACAAATGAAAGACAAAAAATAATACAATAATAAAAGTGCGACAAATGGAAGGGGGGTTGGGGTGATTACAAAGGGTGACCTGGTGGGCGGGCTCAGCTCAGGTTAAAGCAAAAGAGATGGAGATGTTGGTCAAAGATATAACAAGAAAAATGAGTACATTTTAGCAGTTTTTATAAGGTTTTTACAATCTGTGTTTTACAGATGTACAAATTAATACTTAATCACAATTTAATTCAGGGGTATCGCTGATACATTTCTGTCCCCCAGGATGGGTCATGACAGAAAATAATTGAGAAGCACCGCTCGAGGGTGACTTGCCACAATTTTATTCTGCACGCTTTTGGGGACTGACAAGTAATGTCATAAACATCTGAGCGACATGAGTTAAAACATGACTGTTATTAAACCAAATGTGTTTGTAAGTGGTGGGTTTAGCAACTAATATCCCCATAAGTCATTGATCGTTTGTTTAAGGATAATAAAACGTCCTTGATATTAGTATTTTATGCATTTTAAGCAAACAAAACCAATAGGTGGCACCAGAAATGTCATTCACAGTCATGTGAAAAATTAG
Source organism: Nerophis ophidion (assembly GCF_033978795.1). NCBI lineage: Eukaryota > Metazoa > Chordata > Actinopteri > Syngnathiformes > Syngnathidae > Nerophis > Nerophis ophidion. The sequence goes on from NC_084614.1 coordinate 56,438,595, forward strand.
GACACCCCTTGGTGTATCTAACTTTATTGGGAAAGCTGCCTCTGTCTCTGAAGTCTGGATTATCCTACAGCGTAAACGTTACGCCTTACCCTCCAACATGGTCCTGATCCTGTTATACCTCTTTGGCAGGGGCTGAGTGTGAGGCTATCCTCTGCCAAAACTCTAGTAGGCAGCAATGTACTGAACAACTACAACTCTCCTTGATTAGTCATTTAGCTTCCTGTGTTGTGTGTAGTTAGGGAACAATGGCAACTGATGCGGCATCCTGCCGGATCATTGTTGGACCTGGAACTAATTGATGTGAAACAAGAATGCCTTCTATCGTATTTGGGGTCATAAACATATTAACATTTCACATCGCAGTTACCGTATTTCCTTGAATTGCCGCCGGGGCGCTAATTAATTTAAAACCTCTTCTCACTTCTGCGCTTGCCAAAGGCATGCGGTAAAAGTAAGCATGCGCTAATTATTTTAAAACCTCTTCTCATTCCGGCACTTACCAAAGGTATGCAGTAAAAATTTGAGTGTGATGTAAGCTTGGACCTTAAATCCTACTGAATAGCTCTTAATTTTCTTTCCTTTATGCGATCTCAAATTACTGGTATTCAAATCAGCCTCCTCCATTTTGAAAATGATGACAGGGGAAGTGTCACTCGTGACGTCACGAGTTTGACCAGGCGGTAATACTAAGCATGCGCTAATTATTTTGCAAAGCGAGTTTGACCCGGCAGTAATTCAAGGCAGGCGCATACTATATGCCCTGCGGCAATTCAAGGAAATATGGTGTTATGATTATCATGGCATTGCTGAATGTGCCCAAAAAGTGCAAATATACATTGTACTATTAACCAAGTTTTATTTAGCAAACATGAAATATTCTTCTAGCTTCTTAAGAGCTACACTGTTTTTATGTGAGTGTTTAAATAAACGTATCGTCTTTTGTTTTAATTTGAAAAAGTTTTAGAGCTGTGTTTTTTTTAATGATTAATGCAATACGATTGTTTTATTAATACACACATTTTAATAGTGCAAATTCAATGCTGATAAAGTGCATTAATTAGAAAAAATAATATTAAGGTTATGGCAAGCAGAAAAATCTAGAATACGCATTGAGGCTATAAAGGTGTTAGCCGATTACGCATTAATCAAACAAACTAATCGATACATTACTCGATTAATAAAATCATTGAAGGCTGCAGTCTTACAGCAGTTACTCAGACAACATTGTGTTTATTCATGTTTAGATTTGTGTACATTATGTTGCTTCTTAATAGGGAAATATGGTCATGTTTCTTGTATTTATATTAGCATTTAAGCTAACTACATAAGTTTATCAAATTGCAGCTATCAATCCCAGTTTTACAATTTTTTTTTATAAACAATAATACTAACTCTTGGTATTTTTAGCGAGCTTTATCATTAATATTGTTTATCCTTACATCCCCAATTGTACGTGTTGGAGACGGTGCGAAAAAACCCCAGGAAAGGCTTCATAACAAAAATAATGTACTAAAATGCAGACTAATCACAGGGCCTTTTGAAACAAGGAATTTTTTGGAGGAGCACGCCCAGCACGTCCAGAGAGTTTGGGGTGGATGAAGCGCCATATTGAAGCCTTTAGTATCTGCCCACCAGCTAATACGCTGATGACAAACATGTTACAGAAGTCTTCAAATAGCGTCACAACTGACCGATATGCAGACGAGATGTGGTAAATCAATCCAGTGACCACAACTAGGGGTGAACATTGAGATAAGCCAGTGGTTCTCAAATGTTTTTGACAACTCTCACCTCAGAAAAACACTTTGCTGTCCAAGTACCAATATAATGACCAACATTAAAATACACTAGTGTAGTAGGCCTTATTATTCATTAAAAACAAGGCAGAGGTTTTATTTAACAAGTATATTTATGATTTTTGGCCACTGTAACATTACACAGAGTTTGAACAGTACTGTGTTTTGAATATTTAATTAAGCGATTCTTTGGTGTTCCACTAGATAGAGCTCGTTTGAGCCATAGTTTGAGAATCAACTGCATACAATGTGACACCACAAGCAGATTTGTGATGCAAAATGTGGAAGGGAAAAACCTCTTCTATTAGTCTCTAGACGTCTTTCCCCAGTGGAAATTTAGTTGGACTGACACTAGCATTTTACAAATGTCATTCCGTCAATAAAGATATGGGAACAATTAGCTTATTTTGTCACCGTCAACAAATTGTATGGTAAATAGAAAAAAACTGTCTGTGTGCTTCCTGCCACCCATCTCTCACAGCAACATATGAAATTAAACACAACCATGGTATTTCTCCTTTTACTCATGAGCTTTGCAACGGAGATCTGAGAACTCTAGGTGACATTTGGTTTTGGCTTGTTTGCAAGTGTGTTGTTGTAGTATTTACATAGTTTGGATTGTTTACTGTCTTGTAGAGGCCTGATCAATAAAGAATTGGCTAACACATTTTACTATTCTCCATTCTTAGGGCAAGGGGAGTCCATGGCCACCTTTAAAGGCAACGAGTACTTCAGCTACAACCTGTCCCAGACGCCCATTCAGAGCAGCTTGGATGAGATCACCTTGTCTTTCCGCACCCTGCAAAGAAACGGCCTGCTGCTTCATACAGGAAAGTCCGGTGATTATGTCAACCTGTCCCTGAGGGACGGAGCTCTTTGGCTGGTCATCAACCTGGGCTCCGGCGCTTTCGAGGCCCTGGTGGAACCGGCCAGCGGAAAGTTTAACGACGAGGTCTGGCATGACGTTCGGGTGACACGCAACCTCAGACAGGTGTGGATACTTTCAAATTATTATTTTTTGAAGGATATAGATACTTAACAATGTTTGATGAAAAAAATTATCAGAACAATTTATTTTATTGCACAAATTCAGTAAAGTTGTGGCAGTGTTATAAAGTGAACATCCCGAAACGCAAATGTATGCAGTGTGAGTACGGGTAAACAGGAGTCAGGTGTACCACTCACTGTACAAATATTGTTAACGTTTACTTAAAATACTGCTTATACAGTTATTAAAAAGTCTTGTTCAACACATTAATGATTATACGTCCATTGTTCACAGGGTGGAAAATTCAAAAAATGGACAAGTAGATGGTCAAACAGCCTAATTGTATTGAAACTTAAAGGGCCCCTGATACTGATGACATAGGCACTTATTTCATAGCTCTGGGCGTAAAAAGTTATTTTTACAGGTACAATTCCCCCCAAAATAGACACAGTAGTGATTTTAGGCTTTCTTCAGCACATTCAGTCCACTTGTAGTTTCAAATGTAGGCAGGCCTGCATGAGCCTGCTGACGTCACCTACAGAAGACCGGAGACTATTTCATATTGTATTGTATGTGTTTAAGTTGCATCTTCATCCCGATCAATGTTATTGTTTTGCAGAATTTGAAGGAATTATCAAATGTGTCTGCCAGATGCATTATTGCAGGTTGTAGCAATACAATTAAAGAAAGGGTCAGCCTGCATAGGAGGAAAGTATGTACCTCTACAGTCAAATCGACTATTGCAAAATGGGAAGGACCAAAGGGAAAGAAGTATAATTTGTAGCCATCATTTAAATGAATCTGACTTCCAAGAAAAAAGGTTTTGGTCAGAGTTTGGATGTAAAAAATGTAAAAGACTCAAGCTAAATGTGTTACTGAAGATTAGGAGCATCATCAAGGAGAAAAAGACAGAGTCAAAACTTGCAGGAAAAACGAGATTTAAAGAAGCTGCTAGTATTTTCGTTTGCGTCCTCTTCTAAGCATATTTTCGTCAAGATGCTTTAGGAAATGCTGAAAGAGAATGAGGAAACACAGCCTACGGTGTCTATGAATGAAGAGATGGAACAGCAGGGAAGTCCAGAAAAGTGATTCCTTTTAGATACATTTTTTACTCATCCTGTTAATCATATCAGTTTTGCAGTAATCATGGACCATGGCAACAAAAACATGTAAATAAGTGATCAAAATAATAGTTTTACATGCCTTTATCCACAGTGTCTATGCAGGGAAATGGTCTGCCGTTCTGTATATAAGGTCACACCAAGGTGGGGCAGCATATCGAGTCTGGCGATGGAAAGGGACGTTCAAAGTACAGTTAGTTGTCTAACCGTTACCCAGAACCTAGTTAACACTAAAATCTGTGCAATGCCGTATACACAACATGCAGATATGCGCAAGTTGAACTAAAATGCTTGATGGTCCAAGGTGATTGAAGTGTGTGGATGGGGAAACGGTGTGAATCGGGTGATTGGGATTTATAAGACTTTGAAAATTTCTATTCATTTGAATGTGAAATTCCTGGAAATTTGATGAATTCGGGAAAACCGAGAATTTTAAGAACTATAGGTATTATTACAATTGTCCTAGATTATTTGATTGAATTGGTGTTTGAGTTTTTTTAATTAATTAAGAAATGTTGAAGCGGTATCACTTTGTAATTGAGAATTGGTATTTCGGCATTCCTGGAATTTTGGGAAAAAACGGGAATTTTTACACAAAAAAAAAAGGTAAGTGCATATGATGTCCCAACGAGCTAAAATGTTTTGATGGTGGAATAGTTGGAATGGGTTGAAAAATGTTTGAAGTAGAAGCAAAATCAAAAAAAAAGTGTTACGCCTGTTCGGCATTGTGATGCCGGGTTCGATTCCCTCGTGGATGCGTCAACAAGTGAACACAGCAAAGGTAAGATATAAACAATTTATTTAACGAAAAGGATCTATGAAACAAAACACTGGTGCTAATGAAAGGCAAACCAAAGACGCTAGCATAAAAGCTAGGATATACAAAAATGAGAACTAAACTGGGACATAGACACATTAAAGAGTAAAACAAAACATACAGCATGAGAGCTGGAATAAACAAATGGCTGAGCGTGAAAAGCTAGCGAGAATATACATACGATGACAGAGTGCAGGCGTAACTTGTTGCGTGAAAGCAAATTTGGATCCCAGACTGAACAACAAAAGATGCATGCTTATATAAGGTAGGTGATTAGTGAGGACAGGTGTGCAGGGCCGTGAGAAACAGGTGAAAACTTATAAGCTACCATGGTGACCGACTTAAACAGGAAATAATAGGATCAGATGGAGAGTGAAAATAAAAATGGAACAACAAACAATAATATGTGGAGGATCCAAAAAGCGTATCTCAACAAAAAGGGGTGGAAATAAGGCTTTGGAAAACTGGGACTACCTGTCCATTTTTTGAATTTGGAAAATGGTCATTTGAATGTCTAGGATGAGTACATTATGTACAAACCCCGTTTCCATATGAGTTGGGAAATTGTGTCAGATGTAAATATAAACAGAATACAATGATTTGCAAATCATTGTATTCCGATTATATTTACATGTAAAACAATTTCCCAACTTATATGGAAACGGGGTTTGTATTTTTTGGGTGAGAAATGTTGGCATTGTGCAAGATTGTAAATTGACCTGTTCATTTTAAATAGGAAAAATGTCCTGGAAAACTTGAAATTCCTGGTGATTTGGGATATTTGGGAAGATCAAAATATGGTTTTGATCGATTCCCGGCCCAGTTAAACATATTGATACTTCAACGGTTCTGGTCGGAAGCAAACCGGAGGAGCTGAAAGCCGGCAAAGTTTCTTGGAAGTGTAAGACTAATAAAAATAAGATTTTTTTGTTGTTGTCAATAAGGAGAAATCCATCCATCCATCCATTTTCTACCGCTTATTCCCTTTGGGGTCGCGGGGGGCGCTGGTGCCTATCTCAGCTACAATCAGGCAGAAGGCGAGGTACACCCTGGACAAGTCACCACCTCATCGCAGGGCCAATCATGGGAAATTAAATCCAGATTCATTTTCAGGGGCAAACACTACGTAGAGAACTTATTAGTGAAATGTTGGCCATCTGGATGCAATGGGTCCTTTAAACATCCATTGAGTACAATTTCTCTGAACTGCATCATCTTATTTTTTGTCGGACCTTTGCGCCGCAGCTTGTTGCTGAGCATAGTTGATGTAGTGCAATCTTTGTGCCCCAAAGGCCATTGAACGAAAGAAATGATTACTTTCCAGTCACTCCCACTCGCAGGTCAGTCAGGCTCACTTAATTTTGGTCTGCAACACATGAGTCACATTTTTAAGCGTTTCAGGTAACTCTCGTCCCTTTAGGACATCTTTTTAGGAAATTCAGTCTTCCATCAGTGAAAATTCCACCAAACAAGTGTTGCTTCTAATGAATGTTAAGTAGGTCTGCTCTGCAGGGGTCCGGCTCTCCGTGTTGCCATGCCCGGCGAGAGATTACTTGCTCATATTAGGTCATTGCCCTCTTTCTCATTAAACAGATCGCTTTGGTAAAAATAATCATATTTTTTTTTAGATCCCGAATATTTATCATATTGACATATCACATAACCTGCTTTACGTTTACAGCAATAATTGTCCCATAGACAGCCCACTTGAAGTACATTTTTGTCTACCGATGTTGCAACATTGCAGCACATTCGGAGAGGTCATGCAAGCAACAGCAGAGCTTGTATAATGAATACAGGCAATGCATGCCAAGTACAACTCAGCCCTAAGGTTTCAAATTAATTTACGTTGTCCAGAGGACAAGGCACGACGCTGAATTGCCCAAACCGATGTCTTTTACATTAAACGTGACCTCATTTTACACTCTGGTCAAACTACATAACAGCACACTTCCCGCATTAAATGTAGAGATCAAGTGAAAATAGCCTTGTTATAAGAGGCTGTTACATTGGACAATCTGTGCCATGTGCAAGCATCCTTAACATCTCAAATCAGGACTGTTTAATTAGCCATACTGTGTACAAACATGAGCTGTACACATGTCTCGTCCAACGTAAAACTGTCAATCAATGCAATTCTTCCTCCCGCTAGCTATCAGTGATAACTGTCACTATATGATACATACATACATACATATATTCTATTCAATGTGCTCTAAATACACAAACCCAAAGACTCAAAATAAACCATAAAGCTAGGAAAGGACAATTTTGAATCGCAAAATGATGATGTTTGGAAGTGCAGTGTGACAAACGTGGGAGTGATGCTTCAGCATGGTAAAGGACAACTGGCCCTAACAACAGATTCGGTAGGTTGTACCAGGCTTGAGTTAGTGATACACTTAAAGTTTGTGGTTAGTTTGACATGCGTAAGCGCTTAGATAGTTGCCAAGCATGGTGCACTTGTCTGTGCTGAACAGTATTACTCATGCACCAGACCCCCGATATGATCCCTCCTCCTGCCAGTTATTAACGATAACCGCCACTTAATGGTAATGCAGTGTTGCATCATGACCTGACTGTGCTAAAATCCGAGAAATTACAGAGCCGTGTGAATGCGAGACAACAGTGGACAGTCGGCAAATAGTGCTTCACTCAAGTACAGACACAACTTGCTATTGCTGTGCATTTATTCATGAATAAAATACAATAAAATTATAACAACAAATATTTGCCATTGGAACTGTTATAAAATGTTTTTCCTATATGGTTCCAAAAGTTAGCATTTTCTTGAATAAAATCGCTGTATCCAGACATTTCCTGATCAGATTCCAACTCTCAATCTGTCATAAACTGGGTTGTCATGACCTCTACTCGTTTCTGTTTGTCAGCATGTTGCCAATATGTTTGCAGAAACATTTATTACACAGTCAGTACGTTGACAACACCTTAATCTGATCGTGTTTGGTTTTTGAACAGCTGGACTAACACACATGGATTATGCGATTGGAAACCAGATCTCTCAAGTAGGTGTGTGTGGAACAAAGGGGAACCTTCATATTGCGCATGCACCGGTCTCAACACGCAGGATTTATAACCATAAAGCAGATATCATTCATAAAAAATATAAGCAATATTTGTAATGAAGAGGAGACTGTTTATGTGCTTCAGAAATTAAAAGAACTGAATATTTTGAAGTGTGTCCATGGTAGAAAAAAAACAACCTGAGATTTATTTAAGAAGGTAGCTAATTAAATGTAATATGCTGGCTTAATTCGGACTCCTGAACGAATTAAGCCGTTGAGCACGAGGAAAGAGAATGAAGCAGGTACAGTATAATAAATACAAATAATAAAGCATACAGTCGTACACAAACCTCTTCACGCTGCATTAGTGCCCTCCAAACTGATTAACAATAACTCTGTATTCCACACAACTGGCAAAATAGTCCAGAACAATACCAACCTTCATCTGGGACAGTATTGGCCGTGGCACAAACTGACTTTTCCTTTGAACTTAAAACTCCTTCCATCAATGCACAGAGTTCAACTAAGGACTTTCACAGACTTTCAAAAGTTTTGTTTCTATGATTCTCTGTAAGTAAATTCCGTCGGAAAAAAACTCTCTCCCGCCGGTCTTTCTTTGCTTCGGACCTGCATCTGGTCCAAGACAAATATTACACCCATTATCCAATTATACTTGTTAAAAACAAGCTCTGCCTTATTTTTTATGAATATGTAAGGCTACTACGCTACTGTATGTTAATTTTGGTCATTATGGTGGTACTTGGCATACCGAGTGTTTCCTGACGTGATACTTGTCTACATACCATGTAAAGGTGGTTCTTTGGCCAACATTTTGCAGAGATTTTGCTTTGCAGACCATCTTCAAGACGCTTTCTGACTGTCTTTCCGGACTGCGCCATTTTGTGAGCGGTCTTATTTATGTGCCGAAGCCCTCCCCGAGGCCCAGCCCTTTTTGATTTAATCTCCACCGGGAATTTCTGTCACGCCCATGAGATCATGTTTGGTTTTTGTCATGTTTGGTTTTGTTTTTTGAACAATCGGTTCCTATGTTTGCACTTCCTTGTTTGTTTTATCACCATAGCTACTCATTGATTTTCACCTTGCCCTCATGTCACGCCCCTGTCCTCAGCCCTCACACCTGTTTGTAATTATCACTAGTATTATTTAATCCTGTAGTTGCCGAGTGTTCAGCCTGGCAACTTCATATTCCTCATCTACCTTCATACCATGCTACTCTGTTTATCATGCTGTCCATGCCACGTAAGTTTTTGTTATTCATGCCACAGTGCAAGTGTTTGTTTCATGTTTATAGTTTGTAGCCTTTGTACTATTCTTTTGTTTTTTCATTAGTATAGTTTGTTCTCCGCCATTGTGCGTGGCATTTTTTTTGCCTTTTTTGAGTTATAGTGTTAAAAATAAAAATGTACTCACATTCACGACTGGCTCGTGCCAATTTTCCTTTGCATCGAAGAAACAATCCGAGTCATAGTCCAAGTCTTGACAATTTCCAGTTGAAAAAAATAAGCCAGTATACACTAATATGATATTATATTTTTCTACATTTATGATGTTCCAACTTGTCTCGTGCTTGCATCTACTACTTGTCCAGGGTGTACCCCGCCTTCCGCACAATTGTAGCTGAGATAGGCACAAGCACCCCCCGCGACCCCAAAAGGAATAAGCGGTAGAAAATGGATGGATGGATGGATAATGTTCCAACCTGTCACATGCTTTTATTTTATTTTATTTTTTTTCCCTTGGCCTCAGTCTGCACCCCCTCTCCAAGGCCCAGGCTAAGACCGATTTTTTTATTTCATTTTAATCTTCTATCCCCCCCCCTGTTTACCTGTATTTCATCTTTTTTTGTAAGGGGCGCTGGAAGCCGGCAGACCCGTCAGCGATCCTGTTCTGTCTCCCTGTAATGTTTGTCTGATCTTGAATGGGATTGTGCTGAAAATTGTAATTTACCTGAAGGAACTCTCCTGACGGAATGAATAAAGTACTATCTAATCTAATCTATCTAATCTAATCTAATCTAATGCTTGCATCTACTACTACTGTAAATAAAAGTCCTTCCTGTGAAAAGGGAATTATTCCTTTTTTTTTTTTTTTTTTAAATGTTTCCTATCGTTAACAAACATTATTAAAGACATGCCGGATATATATTTTTTAATGAATTATAAATAATAAATGCGATCAAAAAAGCCTATATGGAGTTTCTCTATTCTGCCTATAAAGGCCCTTAAAAAACATCCTAGCACCTCCATCAAGGTTTTATATGAATGCCCTAAGTATATATGTAATGTAGTAACGGGCACATTAAAAATCACATTCAATACATACGTATTTTGATCATTTTAAGCATACGCATTAATTTCAAAAACTCATCACAACGTCTGCTTTTTTCGTCAAAATTCAGTTACCTATTAAGATCTTGTGCCCAAATAAGTTGCATGCGTAAAATATCTTCTGACAGACTTTATGTTAGTACCGTCAACACACTATCCCGCCAAGTTCTCCTGAATTACTGCCTCTTTTGTGCCAATGCTTTGTGGGCACACAAAATGGTGAGCGTGTGCGACACGTTCAGGCTCATAAATTGTGTCAATTCATGCAGAACTCCCTTGGGCTGCAAGTTGCCAACTTAAATTCTTACCTCAGATGTGCTTTTAAAACATCAAAGTCTCACCCCTGTGATCGTTTCCGCCACATTGGAACTTTATGGAATTGCGAATCTTTGATAACATGTTATTAATTCCAGGGGCGACATTCATGGAGGGAAAAATATAGTGTGCAAAAATAAAGTCAACGTTCACCTGCAGCACAATTTGACTAATCATGGTCTTGCGATGTGTCCTGCGTTTCAAAAGAAGGCCTAATTCACCATCAGCAGTATAATACCAGCTGGCCAAATTAATCACAATGTAAACGTGCATTCTCCTCCATAACCGGCTCACTTCCGCAGAGTTCCTCAGCAAGGAATATTCGATGTTTGCCACGTCACTTATGCTTTCAGCCTTGCATTTGATCCCTGTGTAAATTGCCTTCGCCTCAGATAAGTTACCTCCCTGACATGTAGATATGGACAACTTTAACTCCAAAGAGAATGCTGGTGGAAACATTTTATTACATCCGCTAGTGCATTTCAGACAAGAATTCCTCCAATTACCACCTCTCGCCCTCTCCCGTCTTCTCTTTTACTGAGGCAGACAAAATCATTTTATTCCTTTTCTGATCCTTATTAATGACGCCGCTGCATACTGATGTGCGTGCAACACACATGCTCACACACAATAGTGTGGTGTCTGTAAAGCCGGTTCAGGTTGAACTAGGGCTGGGCGATATATCGATATATACGATATATTGTGGGTGTGTCTCTGTGCGATATAGAAAATGACTATATCGTAATGTTCGAGTATACGTTCTCATGCAGTAGCTTTTAGCTGCCGGCATTCAGGCTCTTCTCACTCTTTCCTGTCTCTCCTTACAGACAAGCAGGCGCACATTCTTACATACGTCACAACTGTCACTTCATACGTCACATACACGCCCTCGCCCATCAGAGAGGTAGCGGCGTGGCTAACGTTAGCTATTAACGTAGCCGTACGAGAAAGAAGGTGCAGATCTGGTAACAAATGAAGGAAGACCTAATTCCCAATAAAAACATCAGGGGGTCCATCGTCTGGCGGTGGTTAGGCTTCAAGTGGGAATATGTCGAACAGACAACCATAATTTGTCAAGTGTAGGGCAAAAGCGTTGCTATAAAAAGTAGCATTACTGCTAATATGTAACATCATTTGAAAAGTCACTCGCTAGAGAATGAAGAGAATGTATTAACCGTAGTAAACTACTACATAGTGAAGGACGAATACTATTTGATTTCCTATTATGCAACTCATTTTTATTCGACACTTAAAATGTCTCTGACAATCTTGCACTTTATGTTTTGGAAATGACTTGAATGTTTGTGCCATTACTTAATAACTTTAATAAATATACTTTTGGTCAATTGACTTAGTTGTGATTTCCCTCTGCATGAAAGTTTAAAAGTAGCATATATTGATGCAGTATGAAGAAGAATATTTTAATGTAGACACATTGAATCATCATACTGCTGTGATTATATGCATCAAGTGTTCATTCAAGGCTAAGGCAAAATATCGTAATATATATCGTATATCGCGATATGGCCTAAAAATATCGCAATATTAAAAAAAAGACATTATCGCCCAGCCCTAGGTTGAACGCAATTCAAAACTCTTTTTTTCTTAAGGAAACAATGTAAAGTGTTTTGATTTTTTCCAAGCTAACCAAAAAGAAAAACGATGAAACAAAACAAAAATACATTATAACTGCTCACCCTACTCACCATCTGACGTATAACTAATAAAGATAACAGATTTGGAACAATACTAGTTTCTTTCAATCAGCCTTTAGAGTGTGGTTGGTTTATTTTATACTTTTAATTTTTAGTGGTCAATGGGGCAGTTAAAATTAAGGTCAAGCCTAGCGACGTGTCTGGAACATTATTTCAGTTTGTATTTTTGATTTAAGAAATGTCTTTGTTATTGATGCCGTTTTATTACATTACTAGTGCAAGTGTATTATTTTTAACTGTTATGTAGATATGTAGTTAACTACTGTGCAGTTAACTACTGTGGAGTAGTTCTCTGTTTAAAAATTCAGTATTTAAAAATTAATCCAACCATTTTTTACCGCGTGTCCCTTTTGGGGTTGCAGGGGGTGCTGAGCCTATCTCAGCTGCATTCGGGCGGAAGGCGGGGTTCACCACGGACAAATCTTCACCTCATTGCAGGGCCAACACAGATAGACAGACAACATTCACACTCACATTCACACACTAGGGACCATTTAGTGATGCCAGTCAACATCTCTTATAATTGAGAAAGAGCCTCAAAGATGCAACAAAGACGGCAAAACTCAAACGCAAAGTGTAAAAAAAACATCCACATATTCAATATAATGGCACTTTTCAGCAGAATTTTGTTGTTGAAATCTGCCTTTGTTTGGTTACCATAGTAACCCATATGTCACTCATAAGTGCAGATTCCAACCACTGGAATCATTATTTTGAAAATATCCAGTGGGTCGCATTTAATGTTTAATATGTTGAGTTATGCCTAGGCATACTTGCCAACCTTGAGACCTCCGAATTCGGAAGATTGGGGGGTGTACTGTACTATATATCCATATATATAGTACAGTATATATACATATATATAGTACAGTACACAGTAATGAAAACACAGTTGTTCTACTAACTGTACTGTACTTGCTGCTTATTTAAAAAAACAAAACAACCCTTACTTTTCACTATTTGAGTAGGCTGTGTTCTGCCATTTGAGTACTGGCGAGCGATCTCTGAATCCGAGAACATCCTTCACGGATTTGTTGAAAACATCTGCAAATGAGAACAGGATGTTTCTTGCAGCTATCAGCATAGCCATCTTTGTCTCGGCATATGTTACACCTTTGGGTCTCCATTTAGCAAGGTGGCCCATAATACTGGGCTACCACCGGTGCTGCGTTGCCGCCGCCTTGTGCTTTTCTGACCGTTCATGAGACACTATATCCATTCCGCCACCGTGTTATAGGTTAAAGATAAACCTATGGATAACGGAGACATAAATAATAGTCTCCTTTTCAGGTGAGACAGGATGCTAAAGGCAGTGTCTTTAAGGCAGGCCCCCAATATTGTTGTCTTGCTGGAAATCGGGAGAAATTTGGGAGAATGGTTGTCCCGGGAGATTTTCGGGAGAGGCACTGAAATTCGGGAATCTCCTGGAAAATTCAGGAGGGTTGGCAAGTATGTGCCTAGGTAGTCCAGTTAGGTGCCTCTTCATGCTGTTTTGCAAGACCCGGTATCTGACTTCAAACTTGACAACCTCATTGGTGGTTCTGAGAAAGAATTGATTGCTTCAGTCTTAATTTACCGGATATGGGTCTTGCTTTTTGACACAGGAAATTTTTGTACACTGAATTATTTACCTTGAATTTTAAAACACTGACATTTTATACACTGAACTTTAAAATACTGCATTTGTATACACAGCATTTTTTATACACTGTCCATGAAGGTTCTCATTTATCTAGCTCATTGTCATCTCAGGGCATTCAATCGATCTCAACTGGACTGCTTGGTTTGTCATGGAAGACGTTTCTCCGCTCATTTGAGTAGGCTTCATCAGTTTGTGCTCATAGAGTTCGATTGGTCAGCTATAGTCCAGCAGTTGGTGCCAAAATCCCAAATATTTATACTCAAAAACAAAAAAAAACCAGGAGGTTGTGTCTGTTCAAGGATGGTTTCGCCCTATTGTAGTGAGGAAAAAACAACTGTTTTAATGCAAACGAGCAATCCTAGCTGTCAAATCAAACAACAGATGTTGAAGTGTAATTTCCCTTTGTTAGCATTGAGATATTGTTTGGCACAACGATCGCTGTGGAACGACTACTACCAGTCCTAAATATTCGGCACTCCATTCGATTGTAAACAAATGCTTCCAACTCCTGTTATATGTTGGAGGCTAAATTGTAGTCTTTATAGGAATGGTTGAAAGGACGGTTTTGTATGTGGGAGACAGGTGGTGTCGCAGGCCACCTCCTCTGTTCAGGGATGGTTTTTCAACCTTGGCGTAGATGGCTTCCCTCACTCTTTTTGTGCCGTCCGTCCTTCCTGTGGTCAAGAACATCATGTTCACACTTGAGGATGTCAAAGACAGTAAGTTGTCTTTTTTGGACTGTGATGTGTATATTGGAGAAAACAGGGTCCTCCATGTTGGGGTTTACCGAAAATCCACACATACCAATCAATACCTACTTTTTGACTCACACCACCCACTGGAACACAAACTGGGTGTTATCAGAACCCTACAACACAGAGCTGATAATGTTCCTACCAGCCCGCAGGCCATAGAGAAAGAGCATAGGCATTTGAGGGAAGGCCTCAAAACCTGTGGTCAGCTCAGCTGGTCTTTTGTGAAAAGTGCATCTATTTCTAGAAATAACAAGAACAGAGTGGATGAGGAGGAAAAAGATGACAGACACAAACATTTTGTAATTCCATATGTATCAGGTCTATCTGCGAAACTCAGCAGAATGTTTAACCAACACAACATCCCAGTACACTTCAAACCAGGCAACACCCTGAGACAGAGACTGGTGCATCCTAATGACCGGACACTCCACAGCCACAAAAAACAATCTGTTATATATTATCCAGTGTAATGATGAAGGTCAATAATTCATAATAGGGGAAATAAAACAACCACGGTCTAGCATAGACGGGCAAACTTTTCAGGCGGAGACTCAGTCTACCTGCACTTTAGGGAGAAACAGCACTCCTTTGAGAACAAAAATGTACAGATTCTAGACAAGGACGACGGATGGTACGAAAGATGAGAGGGGGAGCCACCTATGTCGAGGTTGAAAAACCATCCCTGAACAAAGGAGATTGTCTGTGACACCACCTGTCTCCCACATACCACACCCTCCTTTCAACCATTCCTAAAAGACTGCAATTTAGCCTCCAACAAATAACAGAAGTTGGAAACATTCTGGTCACATAAGGTGACTAAATTCCCATTTGTACCATTTGTTTACAACTGAATGGAATGCTTACGGGTGCTTTTGGACTGGTAGTAGTCGATCTACAGCGATCATTCTTCAACTCAAAGCTAACGAGGGTAATTTACACTTCAACAACTGTTGTTGGCTTTGACAGGAGGATTGCTGGTTTGCATCAAAACAGTTGTTTTTCTCACTACGATAGGGTGGAATTATCCTTCCCCAGGCACGCACACCTGTTTTTTTGTTTTTGTTTTGGAGTACAAATATTGAGGGTTTTAGCACCAATCACTGGACTAGATCTGAATAATCTAAATTTATGTGCACAAACCGATAAAGCCTACTCGGATGAGCGGCAAAACGTGTTTCAAGACCAACCAAACATTCAGTTTGGGATTTTTTTTACACTGAATTTTAAAATAATATATTTATATACATTTAATTAAAAAAAAAAATTACTTCTTATGCACTGAATTTTTAAACACACGTATTTTGCCAACAAATTTTTTTTAAAGATATTGTCCGTATAATTTGTGTAAAATAAATCAGTTCACAAAATTCAAACGCAACAAATTCAGTTGCTTAAATTCAGTGACAAAAAAAAGCTTTTATAATAAAGACACAAATGAACCTCAATATTCCAACTCTACTTCATTGGCTTTATCATGGGGTACAACAAACTCTTCCTAGTAAAAGGTTTTGGGGCAAATTTAAATGTCTGCTAGATCGATAAAAAGTTTATTTTAGTTTTGAAATGGTATATTTATTCTGGCTGTCAAAGGTAAGAAATGTAAAAAACATATTGTACAAACTCATATAAATCACACACTTATTTTTGAGCGTGGATGCTTCTTTACCTAGACCGTGAATAGCGGCGCAAGTTGTTACCCAAACAGTAATCAGATTAATGCATACGTCAGTGTAAAGATGATTAAGGAGACATCGACTGGTGTGCTCGCTGGAAAATTTCACTTTAAAATCCTCCCTGATGGGTATGCCGTCAAAACAGTGTCAACATCCTTGCGCTTAAAAATATGTGGCCTCCCTGTGTTCGCAGACTCATTTCGCAACTCCTCTTTCTGTGTCATTCTCTTACTCTACGCGTGCAACATTTCACATTTTTGCCACTTAGAGGCCGGCATTGAATACATGACCCAGCTACTCCTCTCCTTTCTGATTTGTCATTTTAAATGCCTTCTCTCTCCTGGTTAGAGCCAATCCAAGGGTCCGAACTGTTACCGCTAAACTAGGTCCCTTCTGAAGAAACCACATTTGCTTCCACCGACAGTGTGGTATTTTTTCTCTTTGACTTTCTTCACGTGAGCCTCTTCCTGGTATGTGATGAATACAATACCCCTTCTCTTCTCAGTCTTTGGGTCTTGAGGAAGCTCAATTGTTTCAATCTCTCCAAATGTTTTAAAGTAGTCCTCAATGACGTCCTTTGCAGTGTCTGGGTTAAGGCCCCCCACGAATGATCTTCTTGACTGGGTCCTTCTTCAATGCCATAGCTATCTTGGTGGTCAATCTTTATGTTGTCTAATGTTTAGACAACATAACTAATTATATCATTGCATATGAAAATAAAAACACACACATTGGACAGCATTGTGAGGGTTTCACACTTGCGACTCTGGCATTATGACATTACATAATCGATTAATTAGCTAAAGGGTGGAAATAATCAAATGAGCTAAAAAACACCAAATGAGTCTGAGTGGTTTAGTGTCGTTTTTACGCACAAGGTTTTTGGCACTGTTTCTACACAGGACTTAAGATTATACCTTAATAATAGAGTTGTACCGATTGGTTTTAACAACGATTCGACTCTATTCAATTTTTTGGTTGCTGATACGATTCAGGGACAATCACATTTTTTTGGAACGATAGGATCCGAAACAATTCAGTGAGTTGAAATTTAGTAACGTTTTAACACAAAATAAATCAAGCAGTTTGAATTTGAAATAAATTGTGGATACTGTTATTTCATGTATTGAATGATGTATGAATAAATGATGGATACAAACAAGCAAGTAAAGAACAATTAATTAATTTGCAATTAATTATCAAATAATTTGCATCTTATTTGAATAAAGTGCAGCAACCCTTTAGGTTGAATTAACAAGTGGAATAATTTTATGCTCACATTTATAATATTCAGGCAAATGTTAATAAAAATACAGTAGCCAACATTTTAACAGTAGATTGATGATGGCAAGATGGCGGCGCCCTGACGGGCTGGTAGAAAGAGAATATTTGGCAAAAAAATACCGCACAATTCTGCAAATTTCATGGCTGGCTTAAAGCGTGGACACTCCGTGATCACTTACGACCGCCTGACAATTCTGGATGTGGATAGATCGGGCCGTTTTGGACTGAAAGATGCGTGTTCGTTGGACCACCTCGCTAGCATGGGAATACTTCGCCGGCTACATCCAGCGGCCTTTGACGCAGCGGAGTATAGTACCAGCGGGAACCGTCAACGAAAGACACGTAAGCGGTGTGATCGGAAGCAGAAGCGCAGATGCCGAGCGGGGCTAACAACAAAGCAAAAGGCTAATCCTCACAGGACACCGCTTTCTTCCATCCTGAAGCTGGATTTAAATGGAAGACGCGAGCATGTTAGTCCGGGTGAGGAGTCAGTTAATTTAGAACAAGTTTTTTCTGCCATGACTGTGTCAGAGTTGGACATGCATCTACTGAGGTGGCAAATTATGATGCGTTCAGTTTATCGCAGCACCAAGCAAACAATCGGAAAATTCCCGTCATATCAATTCCTAGATATTGTCGTAATTATTTTAAGTGCACTACGCATAATAAACGCAACATTATAAATATTGCTACTACGGATAATTTGATCAAAAACTCCCTAAAACAGCCCACTACCTATAATATGGGCTTTTTAAACATAAGATAATGTTTCCCAAAACATTATTGGTTAATGAGGTCATTAGAGACAACAATCTTAACGTCATCGGTCTCAGCGAAACCTGGCTTAAACCAGACAACTTTTTTGCACCAAAGGAGGCATCTCCTCCTGACTATACGAATATGCATATTGCCCGTCCCCTTAAAAAGGGTGGGGGGGTCGCACTAATATACAACGAAAACTTTAACCTTAGTCCTAACCTAAATAATAAATATAAATCGTTTGAGGTGCTTACTATGAGGTCTGTCACACTGCTGCCTCTATACCTGGCTGTTGTCTACCGCCCCCCAGGTCCCTATTCGGACTTTATCAATGAATTCTCAGAGTTCGTTGCTGATCTAGTGACGAACGCCTATAAAATAATTATAATGGGGGACTTTAATATCCATATGAATACCCCATCGGACCCACCGTGCGTGGCGCTCCAGACTATAATTGATAGCTGTGGTCTTACACAAATAATAAATTAACCCACGCATCTCAACGGTAATACGATAGGCCTAATGCTTGTCAGGGGTATCACCGTTTCCAAACTTATGATACTCCCGTATACTAAAGTAATGTCCGATCATTACCTTATAAAATTGGAGGTTCAGACTCATGTTCGGCAAGCTAATAATAATAATAATAACTGCTATAGCACCCGCGACATTAATGCTGCCACAACGACAACTCTTGCTGGTCTACTGCCCTCGGTAATGGCACCATTCCCAAAGTATGTGGGCTCTATTGATAACATCACTAACAACTTTAACTACACCCATTGATAGTATAGCACCGCTGAAGTTAAAAAAGGCTCCAAAAAGGCGTACCCTATGGTTTACAGAAGAAACTAGAGCTCATAAATTATCATGTAGAAAGCTGGAACGCAAATTGCGTGCAACTAAACTTGAGGTTTACCATCAAGCATGGAGTGATAGTTCAATAACTTATAAACGCATGCTTACCTTAGCTAAAGCCAAATATAACTCAAATCTCATCCACCTTAATAAAAAACGATCCTAAATTTTTGTTAAGTACGGTAGCATCGCTAACCCAACAAGGGACTCCTTCCAGTAGCTCCAACCACTCGGCAGATAACTTTATGAAATTCTTTAATAAGAAAATTGAACTCATTAGAAAGGAGATTAAAGACAATGCGTACCAGCTACAACTGGGTTACATTAACACATATACGACTGTATATATGGCGGATACTGCCCTACAAAATAGTTTCTCTCGTTTTGATGAAATAACATTAGAAGAATTGTTACAACGTGTAAATGGAATAAAACAAACAACATGTTTACTTGACCCTCTTCCTGGGAAACTTATCAAGGAGCTCTTTGTATTATTAGGTCCATCAGTGCTAAATATTATAAACTTATCACTTTCCTCTGGCACTAGCATTCAAAAAAGCGGATATTCACCCTCTCCTTAAAAGACCTAACCTTGATCCTGGCCTCATGGTAAACTACCGACCGGTGTTTCACCTTCCCTTTTTTTCAAAAATCCTCGAAAAAATTGTTGCAGAGCAGCTAATTGAACACCTAGCGTCTAACAATCTATGTGAAACCTTTCAATCCGGTTTCAGGGTGAATTTTTCTACGGAGACAGCCCTCGCAAAAATGACTAATGATCTATTGCTAACGATGGATTCTGATGTGTCATCTATGTTGCTGCTTTCGATGCCATCCATCATCCTCCGCTTATCGGAGGTTGGGTCGCGGGGGCAGTAACCTAAGCAGGGAAGCCCAGACTTCCCTTTCCCCAGCCACTTCATCTAGCTTTTCCCGGGGGATCCCGAGGCGTTCCCAGGCCAGCCGGGAGACATAGTCTTCCCAACGTGTCCTGGGTCTTCCCCGTGGGCTCCTACCGGTCATAATATTGTAATAGAGCGTATCAAAACACGAATTGGTATGTCAGACTTAGCCCTGTCTTGGTTTAACTCCTATCTTACTGACAGTATGCAGTGCGTCTCCCATAACAATGTGACCTCGGACTATGTTAAGGTAACGTGTGGAGTTACCCAGGGTTCGGTCCTTGGCCCTGCACTCTTCAGCATCTATGCTGCCGCTAGGTGACGTCATACGCAAATAGGGTGTTAGCTTTCACTGTTACGCTGATGACACCCAACTCTACATGCCCCTAAAGCTGACCAACAACAGTTGTAGTCAACTGGAGGCGTGTCAATGAAATTAAACAATGGATTTCCGCTAACTTTTTGCAACTCAACGCCAAAAAAACGGAAATACTGATTATCGGTCCTGCTAGACCCCGACCTCTATTTAATAATATAACTTTAACATTTGACAACCAAACAATTAAATAAGGCGATTCGGTAAAGAATATGGGTATTATCTTCGACCCAACTCTCTCGTTTGAGTCACACATTAAGAGTGTTACTAAAACGACCTTCTTTCAATTCCTTAATATCACTAAAATTCTCTCCATTTTGTCCACTAGTGACCCCGAGATCATTATCCATGCGTTTGTTACGTCTCGTCTCGATTACTGTAACGTATTATTTTCGGGTCTCCCCATGTCTAGCATTAAAAGATTACAATTGGTACAAAATGTGGCTGCTAGACTTTTGACGAGAACAAAAAAGTTTGATCATATTACGCTTATACTGGCTCACCTGCACTGGCTTCCTGTGCACTTAAGATGTGACTTTAAGGTTTTACTACTTACGTATAAAATACTACACAGTCTAGCTCCAGCTTATCTTGCCGATTGTATTGTACCATATGTCCCGGCAAGAAATCTTATTAGTGATTCCCAGAGCCCCAAAAAAGTCTGCGGGCTATAGAGCGTTTTCCGTTCGGACTCCAGTACTCTGGAATGCCCTCCCGGTAACAGTTCTAGATGCTACCTCAGTAGAAGCATTTAAGACTCAAACAAACTCATTTGTATACTCTAGCCTTTAAATAGACCCATTTTTAGACCAGTTGATCTGCCGTTTCTTTTCTTTTTCTCCTCTGTCCCACTCTCCCTTGTGGAGGGGGTCTGGTCCGGTGGCCATGGATGAAGTACTGGCTGTCCAGAGTCGGGACCCAGGATGGACCGCTCGTCCAGAGTCGGGACCCAGGATGGACCGCTCGTCCAGAGTCGGGACCCAAGATGGACTGCTCACCTGTGTATCGGTTGGGGACATCTCTGCGCTGCTGATCCGCCTCCGCTTGGGATGGTTTCCTGTTGGCTCCATTATGGACGGGACTTTCGCTACTGTGTTGGATCCACTTTGGAATGGACTCTCACGGTCGTGTTGGATCCACTATGCATTGAACTTTCACTGTATCATTTTAGACCCGCTCGACATCCATTGCTTTCGGTCCCCCCATTGCTTTCGGTCCCCTGGGGAGGGGGGAGGGAGAGATTGCCCACATATGCGGTCCTCTCTAAGGTTTCTCATAATCATCATTGTCACTGTCACCGACGTCCCACTGGGGTGAGTTTTCCTTGACCTTATGTGGGCTCTACCGAGGATGTCGTTGTGGTTTGTGTTGTGGTTTGTGCAGCCCTTTGAAACACTGGTGATTTAGGGCTATATAAATAAACATTGATTGATTGATTGATTGATTGATTGTTTAAAGTTCTCCGACCCGGCCATACAGAATCGTTGCCAATGAAGGACAGTGCAAGGAAGCATGTATGCTCCCTCATCCCTGTTGATGGTGTTGGCCCCTTGCTTCTTAATTTCCATAACCTCCTTTATCCGTCTCTTGTATTTGTTTCTGATAAAATTACTTCTTCTTGTGTTTCGGGAGTCGCTGTGTTGCCGTAATTTACTTTGCTATCACTTCTGTTTTGTCTGTTGCGTCTTTTGTATTTTGACATGTAATAATTCAATGTCAAGTCATCATTAAATGGCCCTGATATGTCAAAAGGCATTAATAAATAATGATATTTTCGAATACCTGTATAAAGGTAGTTCAGCCGGCATATGCTCATTTCAAAATTAGATTTGCAACCCCGAAATTATTGTTATTGTTTTCATTTCGATGCACCGTCCTCCACTGTTTCACAAATTAAAAAGTATTTGAGTGTGTCACATCCAGGTTGCCTGTTACATACCACCCTTTTTATCAAGCTATTGCCACTGGTAAAGTTACTAAACATGTCAGACCTTAGTAAATCTAAAAGGCGTCATTATGATTCTCAACTAATTCATGACAAAGCCAGGAACAAAACGAGGATTTGTATCGGGCGGAGAAGTTTTAAAATGTTCCTCCTTGATAGGCAAGTAGGGCATTTACGTTTTCTTATTACTTGTAATAAATGGAAATGGACATTTCGTATATAAACTTTAGTGTCCAATACAGTTTGTTTGTCTAACAAAGCTAATATCTTCGGATTCGGTTGCATATCTGGCAACCTCAGTCATGGAGAGTTGGAGGGGACTACAGAATTTGGACCGTGATTGCAGTACCATTTCTGGCCACATTACTTCATATGCCACCTTTTAAAGTTGTGTTGCAGCTTTATATTAGTGTGTTGTGTGGTTTGTCTGTGTTGTAGCTGAATGTTTTTTTGTTCTAACTTTTGATATTGTCTTGTGGCGTTTACGTCTGTTATGACATTTCTCAACCACGGTAGCTAGTCGCCATTTTTGTTTTGATGACACCACAGACGGGCAAACTGACATAATGTTTAACGTTCTAGTTATTACAAGGGCTACACTTCTTATGAAGTTTGGTGAAGTAGATCCACTGTTTTCGTTTTTCTAGAATCGATAAAATCAATCGATTGTTGGGTCGACACATATCTTCCGGAAGGGAAATTGCCTAGCACGGATCAATTTACTTAAAATTTTGGAATATAAATTGATATAGCAACATATTGATCAATTGTTACACCCCCACTTACTAAGTTTTGAGCAAATCGATTACTTGCATTCAAGAAAAACATGTGAAAATATATTCTGATTTAACATTCTGACAAAATTACACTGCATTTGTGTCAAACTAATGGTGTGTATTTTTAGGTTAAGCAAACAAGTAGTTTACTGCGATTGTCTATGATTAATCAAAATTCAAAAGGGTTACAAAAGTAATTGTTTTACAGCACTAATATTTCTAACATCCGACGTTAACGAAGAATTTAAGATTTTTTTCCGACATGCAAGCTGTTGCAGGCAGATATTCTCTAACCGTGGTACGCGCGCTCCATCTAGTGGTATGCCGAAGAATCATTTATTTAAAATACAGTATTTGTTTTTCCTGTGTTTAAACACAATGTTACCGTTCAAACTGTTACAGTGGCCAGAAATATTGAATATACTGATTAAGTAAAACATCTGCCTTGTTTTTAATGAAGACTTGAGCCTACTATGCAACTGTATTATAATGTTGATCGTTTTGGTGCTACCTGTAGAGCCAAATGTTGGTACTTGGGGGAAAAAGTTTGAGTTTGATCTGAGGTGGGTAAATATCTGTTTGAGCTGTTACCGGTTACAAATGAAAAAAAAAAGCCACATTTATCAATTTAGAGCCACAAAGGCCTTTTATTTGACGGTCAGTATCCATCAAGCCAAAGACAGGCCAGCCAATTTTCAAAGCTAAAGATACTGAAGGTTTTACCACAAGATGGACAAAAAAAATCAATATCTGTCACTACTAGAGAATGACCAGCGAGACCAGACACCTGAGCGTGTCACATCACTGCCTTAACTTTTATCCTCCTGGCTTTCAACAATGAGGAGATTAGTGGCATGAAATCCTGTGTAAAACTGTGATTTATTGCTGCTGTTCATGTTTACTCCAAGCAAAAAAAGTGTTTTCATGTTAAATCCACTTAAAAAAAAGAAAAGGAAAAACCTTCTCCTCAGCTCATGGAAGCTACATTACGAGTCAGTTTTTAAAGAGGCCCTTTATCACGGTGGAGTCGCCTAATCAAAATGATAATTATCCATGAAGAATTGTAAATCAGTCGCTGTAGATCATTAAACCTGAACACTGGCAGACAGCTTTAATTTCGCACAGCCAAAAAATGCTGAAGCTGCTTCCTTCAAATCATATAAAGTCTGGGATACTTAATAAACATCATGTTATGCATTTTTAAATGATTGAACTTCCATCATCTATTTGCGTGCCCTTAATACAAAATGTATCCACTTAGATTTTGTAGACTATTCTAATGTTTTCAACCTATTGTCATGCAGTAGGAGCTGTTCCATCTGCGAAGAAATGCATGTTACAACTGGGAAGATTGTCATGGCAACAAGAACATCCTTCTTTTTTCTTACTCCCCTGTTTTACAATTCATCTCGGCTGTCTCTTGTGATGTGATTGATACAATAGTGGGCCAGTGGGCACAGCCGGTAATTGAGCTCACCATTTTAGTGTTCTTAAAACCAAATTAATTGAGTTTGCCAACCTGAGCAGAGTCCATGTAGCCTCCGGTGCCAAACTAGGATTGGAAGAGATGTTTGCGGCGTTCTGACTTCTCTGCCATCATGGTTACGGCTTCCTGGATCTAACATATAGGAAAGAAAGAAGCCGCGTTTGATAACCTGCATTGTAAATGCCTCACTCTAAGGGAAAATGGTGTCTCTTTTCTAATAAAAATTTATAAATAATAGTGCTGTCTAACAATACATGTTTTGAATCAGATTAACCACACTTGGATTAAATATGATTATTCGCAGTTAAATGTTTGATTGCATAATTTTAGTAAACGTAAAAAAAAAAAAAGACCCCGATATTTTGACACTAATGCAATCCTATAGTCCGAATGTCACAGACAAACATTTGTTTTTGTATGTTTTACTTACTGGTAAATGCACATACTTTATTTGTTCCTAACTTTGTACCAGTTGTGTCTAAAGTCCTGTTTGGTTGTATTTTAAAATTAAATTTGCCTTACGTACAACAGTCGGTGTGTCTCCTTACTCTTTGCACTGACGTATGTGTTGACCTGATCACTGACCGTATAATAACGTGTGCCGCCTTTCTGGTAATCATCCGTGGTTAAGGTAAAGGAGCATGTACAGTCAATATTAAACACATGATTAATAATATATACATATATATGTATATATATATGTATATATATATATATATATATATATATATATATATATATATATATATATTTATATATATATATATATATATATATATATATATATATATATATATATATATATATATATATATATAAATGATAAATGGGTTGTACTTGTATAGCGCTTTTCTACCTTCAAGGTACTCAAAGCGCTTTGACACTACTTCCACATTAACCCATTCACACACACATTCACACACTGATGGAGGGAGCTGCCATGCAAGGCGCCAACCAGCACCCATCAGGAGCAAGGGTGAAGTGTCTTGCTCAGGACACAACGGACGTGACGAGGTTGGTACTAGGTGGGATTTGAACCAGGGACGCTCGGGTTGCGCACGGCCACTCTCCCCACTGCGCCACATCACATATATATATATACATATATATATATATATATATATTTATATATTTATATATATATATATATATATATATATATATATATATATATATATATATATATATATATATATATATATATTAGGGGTGTAACGGTACACACAAATTTCGGTTCGGTACGTACCTCGGTGTAGAGGTCACGGTTCGGTTCATTTTAGGTACAGTAAGAAAAAAAATATATATACATTTTTTGGTTATTTATTTACCAAATTTGTAAACAATGGCTTAATCCTTTTAACATTGGGAACAATATAATAATTCTGCCCACGTTAATCCACATTAAACTGCCTCAAGTTGTTGCTTTGATTGAATAAAATGATAAAACCTTTCTTCTACATATAAAAAGTGCAACATTAAACAGTTTCAAGTCAACTCATCATGCTTAATTTATTACAGCATTTGGGAAGCCTGTAGTTGACTTTTATTATGTAAATGTTATATTTTTATCAACATATGATAGCAGGGACCCTGCTATTCAAAACTAGGCTGCTACATTACTAATGAGTAATATAACTATAGCTGAAAAATAGTACAATTGCAATAGGAGAGACTATTCATCCCTGAAATCTATGGAGTTCATGTTAGTTCAAGTGAAATAACAGACAGAGAGGGCTTTGCTGCCCCTAACACACGCACACACACACGCACGCACGCACACACACACACACGCACGCACGCACATACACACACACACACACAGCAAAATGAGCTAATGTAACGCTAAAAGCTAATTAGCCTTCACATCACCTCAAGCCAGAACTGTGAGCGAGCTGAACTGCAGTTTAAGTTTCTAGAATGTCAAAGGGCTCATAGGGATGTTTGTAACAGTTGTGACTGGAAAGTGTTTTTTATAATTTGGGGAGTGTACGATGTCTGCTGCTAAACACATGTCTGATCGACAATGAAGCATTTACAACATGCGTTCTGAATACGCACTGCTGATTGGCTGTTACATCGCTCAGAATACGCACTACTGATTGGCTTTGTATTTAACCAATCAGATGGTTGTGTGGGCGGGACAATGCTGGGTGCTCACTGCTCAGACAGAGGCAGAAAGCAGAGCAGCTTGTTAAGATTTTAGAATACAAACTCGTTCGATACACCCTCATACCGAACAGAAACCCCCGTACCGAAACGGTTCAATACGAATACACGTACCGTTACACCCGTAATATATATATATATATATATATATATATATATATATATATATATATATATATATATATATATATATATATATATATATATATATATATATATATGTAGGTGTGGGAAAAAATCACAAGACTACTTCATCTCTACAGAACTGTTTCATGAGGGGTTCCCTCAATCATCAGGAGATTTTAATGGAAGCATTCACATACAATGGTTTATATAGGGCACAGAGTGGGTGGGTACAAGCAGGCGTAGGGTGTGGTGATTGGCTCATGTGTTACCTAGGAGGTGTTTCCGTCTGTGGCGGCATGTTGAAATGATTTCACTGCGCTTGTTGAGGGATGATAGATCTGGATGATATATAATAAACAGTTTCTCTTTTAAGCATAGGTTGCATCTTTTATTACCACTGTTGTAAGGTGTGCTGGATGCAAGAATTTGCCATGTTATTGAATATTCAACATTATTGTCTTTGAGGTTCCAAATGTGTTTGCTGAGTTCTGTAGAATTCCGCAAAGTCTGGTTTCTAAAGGAGGCCTTGTGATTATTCCATCTTGTTTTGAACGCTCCTTCTGTTAATCCTACGTACGTGTCGGATGTGTTAATGTCCTTGCGTATTACCTTCGCTTGGTAAACGACTGATGTCTGTAAGCACCTTCCGTTGAGAGGGCAATCAGGTTTCTTGCGACAGTCACATTGCTTATTGGTTTCAGAGTCGTTTAGTCTGGGGGTAGGCAGTCCTTTTGCAATTGCTTTGTTGTGGTTTGAAATGATTTGTTGCATGTTATTCATACAGCTGTAGCTCAATTTAATGTTGTTCTTGTTGAATATTTTTCTTAGGGTGTTGCCTTTGGGGAAGTGTTTGTCGATCAGAGTGAGGAACTTGCGGCCGATGTTGGTTGAGACGTCTTTGCTGAATGGCGGAATGTACCAGATGATGTTGTTTCGTTTTCTGCTCTTTTTTGGTTGGTTTCCTGGAGTGGGTTCATAGGTGAGGGTGAAGTTGTATCCGCTTTCATCAAGTGCTTTCTGGTACGGGGGGGTTGCTTGGTCGAATTCAGCTTTGCTTGATGACAGCATCGATAGCCTTTTATTAATTCCGGTAGGTATTCTTTTCGTGGTGGTGGGTGGGTGGTTGCTGTCATGGTGCACGTATTGGAGTGTTGTGTTGGGTTTCGTGAATGGTTGGTAGCTGTTATTTCTCAGGTTGAACGTGACGTCGAGAAAGTTGACGGTTTGCTTGTTGGCTTCAATCCTGATCCGTAGGCCGTTTTCTTTGAAGATTTGGCATATGCGCTTCTTGGTGTTCTCGCTGCTCCTTGGCGAGGCGCGGCACACTGCCAGTCCGTCATCACGGTAAATACCAAGGTTCAGGTTGAGGCTAGCAAGCTGGGAGAGGAGGAAACTCCCAACGAGTTCGCACGTTTCTGCGAAAAATATTCAACAAGAACAACATTAAATTGAGCTACAGCTGTATGAATAACATGCAACAAATCATTTCAAAACACAACAAAGCAATTGCAAAAGGACTGCCTACCCCCAGACTAAACGACTCTGAAACCAATAAGCAATGTAACTGTCGCAAGAAACCTGATTGCCCTCTCAACGGAAGGTGCTTACAGACATCAGTCGTTTACCAAGCGAAGGTAATACGCAAGGACATTAACACATCCGACACGTACGTAGGATTAACCGAAGGAGCGTTCAAAACAAGATGGAATAATCACAAGGCCTCCTTTAGAAACCAGACTTTGCGGAATTCTACAGAACTCAGCAAACACATTTGGAACCTCAAAGACAATAATGTTGAATATTCAATAACATGGCAAATTCTTGCATCCAGCACACCTTACAACAGTGGTAATAAAAGATGCAACCTATGCTTAAAAGAGAAACTGTTTATTATATATCATCCAGATCTATCATCCCTCAACAAGCGCAGCGAAATCATTTCAACATGCCGCCACAGACGGAAACACCTCCTAGGTAACACATGAGCCAATCACCACACCCTACGCCTGCTTGTACCCACCCACTCTGTGCCCTATATAAACCATTGTATGTGAATGCTTCCATTAAAATCTCCTGATGATTGAGGGAACCCCTCATGAAACAGTTCTGTAGAGATGAAGTAGCCTTGTGATTTTTTCCCACACCTACATATTGCGCTCTACCACAGTATCGAGCACTATTCTCTGGATAATCCAATCAAGACATATATATATATATATATATATATATATATATATATATATATATATATATATATATATATATATATATATATATATATATATATATACACAGTGGGGCAAAAAAGTATTTAGTCAGCCACCGATTGTGCAAGTTCTCCCACTTAAAATGATGACAGAGGTCTGTAATATTCAACATAGGTACACTTCAACTGTGAGAGACAGAATGTGAAAAAAAAAATGCAGGAATTCACATTGTAGGAATTTTAAAGAATTTATTTGTAAATGATGGTGGAAAATAAGTATTTGGTCAACCATTCAAAGCTCTCACTGATGGAAGAAGGTTTTGGCTCAAAATCTCACGATACATGGCCCCATTCATTCTTTCCTTAACACGGATCAGTCGTCCTGTCCCCTTAGCAGAAAAATAGCCCTAAAGCATGATGTTTCCACCCCCCAGACATCTGACGCTCTCCAGGAAGCAAAATAAATTCACATTCAGTCTGTAGTTGCAAGTTGATGCTCTTGTTTGTGTCGTACAGTTGGTTCATCCTTGCGGTAATTGTGCCTCTCCAAGGTATACCTTGGAGAGATATGAATGACATCTTCTTGCAGGATTTGGTCTTCACAGGTGTTAGATTTCCTACATGCAGTAGCTGTCCGTTTAGCAAAGCCATATGTTTAACTTAACTGTGTTACTTTTGTTAAAATCATTGATTCAGTAAACTTTGCCACCATAGTGTTCTTCTCTGCTTCTTGTGGTTGTAGCTAACATTCATGCTAGCATGTACCTTTTGGCGGGAGCAAAGCTGCAGGACCAGCTGACCGGCAGCAGCCGTTACCATCCTCATCAAGCTTGCTTTCACCTTATAGTCTCCAAGTCACAAAAAAGTCTCCAATATCACCAGGAAAAGTCACTAGATTTGATTTTAGTAGCTGATTACAACACAAGTCGCCAAGAGGAGTAACGTATTTTTCGGACCATAGGGCGCACCGGATTAAAAGGCCCACTGTCGATGAGTGTGTCTAGTCAGGTCTTATTTCATACAAAATGCACACCGGATTATGAGGCGCATTTAAGGGGTCATATTATGATTTTTTTTTTTCTAAATTTAAAGCACTTCCTTGTGGTCTACATAACATGTAAAGGTGGTTCTTTGGTCAAAGTGTTGCACACATGATGTTTTACTGACCATTTTTAAGTAGCTTTCTGAGCGTCTCTGTTTTGTGGGCAGTCTTATTTACGTGGCTCACCTTCAACAGTGTCTTCTTCCCGTCATCTTTGTTGTAGCGGTTTAGCGTGCAACGACGGGAGTGGAAGAAGTGTCAAAAGATGGAGCTAACTGTTTTAATGACATTCAGACTTTATTTAAATAAATAACGGAGCAGCATCTCCTCATTCGTGGCTCACTAGTGCGACATCAACGCCGGAAATGTTTCCTGCGAAAAACACTCCAACCGTTACCCTATAATAACTAAAGTTCTGTGGGTGAATTATGTAAACCAACTACAGTTTTTAGCACTTTGATAGTTAGTCTGCTGACCGATATAAGTAAGAACTTTACGCTACTTTATTTTAGAAATGGCAACAGCGGAGGATGAATGCCACATAAGAAGGTAGAGAAAAAGAAGAAGCTTATGACTGCGGTGTCAGCACGGACTACAATTGCGGACACACGCACATTGTCAGCACTTATGCAGCTCCCAAATACACATCAGCAGGTACCAGAGGGTTAGAAAAGTTTTTTTTGCGCAATATTGCGAAACAAAATGCCAGGTAATATGTCTGCTATTAGGTGCCATTTTGCGGTCCTTATACACACACTATAATAATACTTATATGTTTAATGCGCCAAATTCCATCAAGCGGTACGGCTTCATAGACAAAGTCTTACTAAAAAAATGTTGCAAGATTTTTGAGCGCCGTGTGTAATGTTTTATATTCTCAATGGAACATTTAAATATTTTGTGTTGTTTACTGCCATTGATTGATATAGATAGATAGTCATATTGCAGTCTACACGTATCTCTTATGTATGACTGCCATCTACTGGTCACACTTATCATTACACCATGTACCAAATAAATTTGCCTCGAAGTTAGTAAGCACACCCACAATTATGCCGTACATTAGGCGCACTGGATTATAAGGCGCACTTTCGATTTTTGAGAAAATGAAAGGATTTTAAGTGCACCTTATAGGCCTGAAAAATACGGTAGGCTTTATGCTCTAACATGGTATTTTAAACTTGATGTGTGCCCATGATAAAAAATGTTTGTCGCTGCAATACCAACAAGTTACCTTAGTTTTATCCAAATCTCTGTTTTAAAGCGGAATGGGCCGCTTCTCATCGTGATCACAGACCACGTAACAAATGCGCACATTTTCCGGGCCAATGATTAATCTTCAGGCATATAAAGCGATAAGTTATTTCTATTTTTCACATACGTTAACGTCGACAGCCCTTATAAAAATATAATAAATGTATATGTAGCAGGATAAAAGAATGTTACTGTATGTACAAGTTTAACTTTTGCATCTCATTGCATATACCTGTTGCGTGTTCAAAGACCCTCGATTAAAGTTACAAACAGAGGCGTCACTAGTTTCTAAAGACAGTGAGGAGACTGAACTTGACTGCTTAACTTCTCCTTCCAGGTGACCATCTTGGTGGACGGGATACTGACAACCACAGGCTACACCCAAGAGGACTACACCATGCTGGGCTCTGACGACCTCTTCTACATCGGAGGCAGCTTGAACACAGCAGACCTGCCAGGCTCGCCAGTCAGCAACAACTTCATGGGCTGCCTCAAAGATGTGAGTCCTGTTTGACCTCTGCAGACCGCTTGAAATACTACCCTGCCCTTTTTAGATAGCTCCGCCCTTTTCCAATTTAGTCAAGACATGTTCTTCTCATAGAAAGTCAGCCTTCACGTTCATATTGACTGGGCTGTTGTAAGGGTGTTTCAAGGTGAAGCATTTAGCAGGGATGCTGCACTGTGTGTGTGTGTGTGTGTGTGTGTGTGTGTGTGTGTGTGTGTGTGTGTGTGTGTGCGTGTGCGTGTGTTTATAGAATCCTGGGGGAATCCTTTAGAGAGAAAGTACCAGCAGTATACATAAGTAATGCATCCTTTTTCTTACTCTTGGAATTTGTCTCTGGGCTCGCTCCTTTTCCCTCATTTTTAATCTTCCCATGAAGCCTCAGCCTGTACGTGTCACTTTGATTGTCTCCACACAGCAGGATAACACTTTATTTGCTTAACACTGATGTCAGGTGTAAAGTGGCGCATGATTCGGTAAGGCCCATTTTCAGCTGTGTCGTACATTTGTTTTTAATGGGGTGCAAAGTCTCATAAAACTCAAGTGAGGGACTAAATTTAAAATGAGTGGATAAGAATGTCAGTGTTGTTGAAGCCAGCTCCCAAGTCAAACACATTTTTTTATGCATACATGGCAATAAAGTTTTTATGTGTCACTGCTTTAGAACAAACGGCTAATCCGAATTATAGCCTGCACAGAATTCACGCAGCAAATAAAGTGGAGAGGCTGAACACAAGCAGCAGCATGATATGTGACGGAGAGCTTGGCACAGTATAAATAATTTCATATTGTATTGTTAAAAGCAGGCAGGAAGCTTATTTGAAAACGCTGCCAAAACTAGTGCAGCGCTTCATAGCTGGATGTGGATTTGCACTTTTTTTCTCCGGCAAGTTTTCTTTTTCTCGCTCAACAAAATGACATTAGAGTTTGGTGTTAACAGCCAAATGCACAACAGTCCAAACTATTTTGTAAAAAAACATTCTAATATCATCATGTGTTTTTATTATGAAAGCTCCAAATTAACCTCAAAATCTTTTGTTTTTGTTTAAAACCACAGCATTTGCGTTAGTATTACTTTTTTTCTTTGTGATTTGCATACTTGGCCATGATGCATGTGCATGTATTTTTTAAATGGACAAAAATAAGTAAATAATCCATCCATCAATCCATTTTGTACCGCTTATTCCCTTTGGGATCACGGGGGGCGCTGGTGCCCATCTCAGCTACAATCGGGCGGAAGGCGGGTACACCATGGACAAATCGCCACTAAGTAAATAATATAAAATTACATATTTATATTAATAAGAAAAATAAATAAAATACAATATATTTTTAAGTAAATTAAATAAAGTTAATTAATAATAACAATAATAAATTCAAATTTTATAGACATTGCAAGAAGGACCATAAGCGAGCCCTAAATATTAACAGCTAAACAAAGATGGAGCAGCACGGTGGAACTGGGGTTAGGGCATGTCCCTCACAATACGAAGGTCCTGAGTAGTCCTGGGTTCAATCCCGGGCTCGGGATCTTTCTGTGTGGAGTTTGCATGTTCTCCCCGTGACTGTGTGGGTTCCCTCCGGTATCCTCCCACCTCCAAAGACATGCACCTGGGGATTGGTTGATTGGCAACACTAAATTGGCCCTAGTGTGTTAATGTGAGTATGAACGTTGTCTGTCTATCTGTGTTGGCCCTGTGATGAGACGGTTACTTGTCCAGGGTGTATCCCGCCTCCCGCCCAAATGCAACTGAGATAGGCTCCAGCACCCTCCGCAATCTCAAAAGGGACACGCGGTAGAAAATTTATGAATGGATAAACAAAGATGTTTCCAAATTAGGAGTTCTGAAGTCACAATTACGCCTTAAAGTATGCAATTAGGGGTGAAAAAAAAATTGATTCACATCCGAATCAAGATTCTTATTTACTCCAATTTTCTAATATCAAGAATGTGTTGTATTTTAAATAATTTTTTAAAATATGCTTTTTAGGCCATCTTCATGTTTAGCCTGTATGCGTCATATCTCTGCACCTGTAACTTGTTTTGAAAAAGTTTTGTTATAATTTTTATACCAAACAAGGAAGGAGATTCCGACTGGTATGTTCACTTGGAATTTCACCTCAAAATACATGCACCCCTACAAACCTTAGATAATACTCATTTGTCAGACGGCACTTTTTTAAAATTGTATTTAATTACAGAATGTAGGCGGGTCTGAATAATCTGCCAAATATAGTGAGTATTAATAGAGGCTGTCAACGCTGATCCTTCTGCTCGGTCTTCTTATTCTCTGGCAGACAGGTGTGTATTCGGGTGTGTTAAGTTACATCGCCATCTATTGTTTGGAGTTGGAAGGACAAGCTCCATTTACAGACAGTCCTATTATAACGTGTTTATGAGGGAGGACAAACAAGGAGCACCGAATCTATGTGTGGCGGTTGTGGGCATGTAACAATTCCCTCTAAAAAAGATTTAACCTCGTTTACCTGACTAAAAATTTTACATTTTTTGATTATACAATTGCGGTACAAACCAATAAACCATAAACATTTACTGAAATTAGTGTTCTATATGACAGATTGTATATTTAAAAAATAGATGAATACAATGGGGGTTGGGTAATTTTGAGTACCACTGGAGACATTAGCTACACTTATTTAAAACTAGATATTTGACTTATACTTTCAGAGTTACAATTTTATTGTGTTAGTATATTTGTTTTTATTGGTTACCATCCATCCATCCATTTTCTACCGCTTGTCCCGTTTGGGGTAGCGGGGGCTGCTGGAGCTGCATTCGGGCGGAAGACATCATAAGCTCCAAGAGAGACACAATTCATGTGAACATCTCTAAACACTGTCACAATACTAAAACATTCTTATATGATTCCTCTCTGCACACTCTCAATCAAAAAAGGCAAGAATATTTGACACACACGGTATTTTAAATTGGATGCCATTAGCGCGGTGTACCTAATGAAATGTCCCGTGTCTGTGCTATTCTGCCTTAAAACCCTTCAGTGCCCTCAAAATGCAATAAATGCGTTTTCTTCTATGCACCGCCAAATGCTACAATTTCAGTGTTGATATTGAGAGGACAACATGTTTTCAAGCTCACTGAATGATTTGATGTGGAAATTTCCTCTGCTGCGTGAAGGCGCTGAAATGAAGATGAGATGTTATTTATGGGAAGGTTATTGTCCCGGCATTACTGCAACCTCCGCTCTGTGGGCGGCATGGCTGGTGGTGGTGTTTGGGCCCCGTGCAGCTGATGTGCCTAAGTACAACATATTGAAGGCACGCTGGCAGGATGCGATGTGCACCGAGAGGGGATGACAAACAGGAGGAGGAAAAAAAAAATCCCTGCTAATGAGGCCGAGTGGTGGACGAGGCAAAGCTGATCAAATGCGATCAGCCTGCCAGGAAATGCTGAGGCGAGGTTCACAGACGGTTCAGTCCAGCCTGGAGCGGTTGAACGAGACTGATACAGTTCCGTGGTTAAAGCTGAGAATTGACACATTTACATTATTCCTTATCCCGATGGGAAATCAATGCAAGCACCGGCTGAAATCTGGACTTTTAAAGCCACCAACGACAACCATTGAAAGGTATAACTGTCCTCTAATTCATTGAAAACACTGGATGTCTTTAGCGGTGATGATAGATGCCAAGCAGGGGCCATCCGGTTCATCAGCTGAAAGGGAAAATAATCGCCACTTTGAGACAAACGCATCAACCGCAGCAGCAAGCAGGAAGAGAAACATTTATCTGGGAGGTCACCATCTGAAAGGTCAATAACTAAACCTGCATCATCCGCCTCCAATCATCTCCTGCTTCAACCACTGGAGCCAGTTTGGAGCCACATGTTCCGCATGGTCCTATCCATAATAATATTCTACTCCTCCATTCCACTAAGAGCTGCACAAAAAAAAAAAACTAGATAATTGGCATGATTGATTTAATTGTCTACTTATACACTAACTGTTCTTGCCATTTTTACACTTTTCTCATGTAATGACACATTTGATTCGGTGGCCCGTTAATAGCATGGTAGCCACTTTACACCCACTAGACGAGATGCTACGCCACATTATTTTCTCAGCCACACGCTGCAATCATTCAACTCAGTAATACGCTGCATTCACAGATAGCTTATTAAGATAATGAGCCCGCACAACGTTATACTGTAGAGACTGTTCTCACAAAAATATAGTAGGATTTTGTACAAAAACAGGGTTCATTGAGGCAAAAAGGCATTATAGCTAATGCAGCTTTTGTTTTCCAGTAATCATTTAACAGATTAACGACTTTTTCAAATGTTACAATGCCATTACCTACACGTTAGTATGGTGGTATCTGATTGGTCCCCTATATCTATCTCAAATTCTCTTCCTCATTGTCCAATAATTCTACTACTTCAGTGTTCTGAACTAGTCTATGGTATGACCCCAGGGAAAATGCTTTATCAGTATCATGCGGTATCAAACCCCGCTACGAAAAGCTGGGCACTACAAAACGTGCTTATTGTAATCCCGACTTTCTCATTTTGATAACAAAAAAAATCTGCTCAAATTATTCATTTATTTAGTTTTTTTTTATTTTTTTATTTTTTTATCAATCAATGTTCATTTATATAGCCCTAAATCACTAGTGTCTCAAAGGGCTGCACAAACCACAACACAAACCACTACGACATCCTCGGTAGGCCCACATAAGGGCAAGGAAAACTCACACCCAGTGGGATGTCGGTGACAATAATTTTGTAGGTTAATGTGTTTTAAAAGTGTCCTCCTGAGTTAATGTTAGTGGTCCATTCGAATGTATTTTTATATATTGAATTAATTTAATTATCAAATGGTTCGGGATGGTCTAAATTGTTCAATGTATCAATTGTATCAATTCAGTTCAGTTTCAGTTTATTTCGAACATGCAAATGATACAATGTAATGCCTCACACAATTCCAGTTGTTTCATT
This sequence comes from Nerophis ophidion, assembly GCF_033978795.1. Taxonomy (NCBI): domain Eukaryota; kingdom Metazoa; phylum Chordata; class Actinopteri; order Syngnathiformes; family Syngnathidae; genus Nerophis; species Nerophis ophidion. The sequence goes on from NC_084614.1 coordinate 56,475,448, forward strand.
ACAGCACGTGCGAAAAGGAGTAGGAAGAAGCAGAGCTTATTTAATCCAACCCCTTTTCATACTGTAGCATCCATCCATCCATCTATCCTTTTTGTACCGTTTATTCCCTTTGGGGTCGCAGGGGCGCTGGTGCCCACCTCAGCTACAATCGGGCGGAAGGCGGCGTACACCCTGGACAAGTCACTATCTCATACCATAGCAATTTTTTTCAATTTCCTTGTTCTCTGTAACAGAACAGTGGATAAATAAATAATAATTTAATAATATACCATAGTAAGCAAACCAACATTGAACACATAAATCATTGTGTCTCATAAAAAAAGGGGGGAGGGGGGGTGAAGGGTTCAAGATGTTCAAGATAAGGATTTATTAATTTTGCTATTTCAGGCACTCTAATTCACTTTAAATATTTTCTGTTACAGACTAAAACTATTTTTATAAAGTTATTTTATGTAAATGAATCTATATTTTATTCCTTTTTTGTTTTCTTTAATGTTGATAAGTACTTAAACTATTTTATAGACTAATTATGCTATTTATAGTCATGGCAGAGGGAAGGAGTGTGAAACATTTTGTTCTTCCTGGGGGTGTGACAGGAAATGATTGACAAGCACCGCACAAAGGCGAGTTGAATTCACGGACATTGGAATTACGGACGTCTACACAAAACTGGCATTCTCAGGTTGGAAGTACAGGCATGAGACGTGTTATTTCACTGCTTACACTGGGAGAACAGTTTTCCAGTAACTGGATGGTTTCCGGTTTGAATCCCACTTCCCAAGTATTACTGTAGCAAAATTATTGTGTATATCAATCTTTGTGCTTGTAATGTAATTTGTGTTTGTGTGTACAAATTTCTTTTTCTGTATATCAAATCTGTGTATATGTGTTTTTAGTTGTCTGTCCCTGATTAGAAAAAACCCTCAAATCCCAGATCAAGCCATCAATCCACTGTGCCTACATTTAACCAACCACGGAAGACACTACGCAATTCAAACCAATCAGAAACAACATAAGGTGGGTCTTGGTGTCTCTATTTCACACACCTCAACTGTAAAATGTTTCTGATTTATTAAAATTGCGTGGTTTCTCCTGTTGTTGGTTTAATGTAGGCACACCTCAGATACGCACACGCTGATTGTATTACACACACATACTTCTGAATGCGTGCGCACGCTATAGTTGTACGGTATGAGTATAGTACCGCAATACTAATGCATCATTTTCGGAAGTATACCGCCTTTGAAAAGTACCGGTCCGCCAATTGGTGGATCTACACCTGACATCCACTGGAATGATACCAAGTGCTGTAGCGTATCTAGTCGATACTACTATGATTATGTAGGTATTTTTTGGCATCCCAACATCTTTCGTTTTTTTAAATGTATATTATGTTTATAAACTCAGGAAATATGTCCCTGGAGTGGACACATGAGGATTCTAAATATGACCAATGTATGATCGTGTAACTACTTGGTTTGATTGATTGATTGAAACTTTTATTAGTAGATTGCACAGTACAGTACATATAACGTACAATTGACCACTAAATGGTAACACCTGAATAAAATGTTCAACTTGTTTAAGTCGGGGTCCACGTTAATCAATTCAGGGTATCGGACTGATACCCAAATTTGTGGTATCATCCAAAACTAATGTAATGTATCAAACAACAGAAGAATAAATTATTATTATATTTTAACAGAAGTTTAAAAAGAAAATGTTAAAACAGAAAGTAAGCAGATATTAACAGTAAATGAACAAGTATATTAATAATTCATTTTCTACCACTTGTCCTTAAAGGCCTACTGAAACCCACTACTACCCACCACACAGTCTGATAGTTTATACATCAATGATGAAATATTAACATTGCAACACATGCCAATACGGCTTTTTTAGTTTACTAAATTACAATTTTAGATTTCCCGGGAGTTTCGTCTTGGAAACGTTGTGTAATGATGACGTGTACGCAAGAAGTCGCGCATTTTTAGGAAGTATGAGCGCTACGCACACACACAGCTAAAAGTCGTCTGCTTTAACGGCATAATTACACAATATTTTGGAGATCTGTGTTGCTGAATCTTTTGCAATTTGTTCAATTAATATTGGAGAAGTCACAGTAGAAAGATGGAGTTGGAAAGCTTTAGCCTTTAGCCACACAAACACACGGTGATTCCATGTTTAAAATTCCCGGAGGTGAAAATTTACTATGGATCACAGCGCGATCAAGCGAACATGAATCCAGACCAAATGTCAACCAGCAGGTTTCGGTGAGAAAATTGTGGTTAAAAAGTCACTTCTTACCGGAGAAAAGCTGAGCTTGGGCCATCCATGAAGCTGCCGTCGACTTCCCTGAGACATTGGCGTCAACACACCCCTCCAACTATCAGGTAATATTAAACTCACTAAAACACTAGCAAACACTAGCGAAAGATAAGGGATTTCCCAGAATTATCCTAGTAAATGTGTTTAAAAACATCGGATTCCTTCCCAATGCAATCGTGTTTTTTTTTTAACCCGTTTTTTATTTATTTTTATTTTTTTTCTAGTCCGTCGCTATCAATATCCTAAAACACAAATCTTTCATCCTCGCTCAAATTAATGGGGAAATTGTCGTTTTCTCGGTCCGAATAGCACTTTTTGTTGGAGGCTCCCATTAAAATCAATGTGAATATGTGAGGAGCCCCCACACTTGCGACGTCATCGTCTGCGACTTCAGGTAGAGGCAGGGCTTTTCTCTTAACACCGACAGTTGCAAACTTTATTGTGGATGTTCTCTACTAAATCCTTTCAGCAAAAATATGGCGATATAGCGAAATGATCAAGTATGACACATAGAATGGACCTGCTATCCCCGTTTGAATAAGAAAATCTCAATACAGTAGGCCTCTAATAATTTTGACAAAATAATGCAATGGAAAATGACACAATATGTTACTGCATATGTCAGCAGCTAATTTAGGAGCCTTTGTTTGTTTACTTACTAATAAAGGACAAGTTGTCTTGTATGTTCACTATTTTATTTAAGGAGAAACTTGCTATAAAAAACACGTTTGATGTACCTGAACATTTTTTTGTCAAAATAAAGCCAATAATGCAATTTTTTGTTTGTTCCCGTTATTTAGAAAAGTACCGAAAAGTATAAAAATATTTTTAGTACTGGTACCAATATATTGGTATCAGGAAAACATTAGCGCACACGTATTACACACCCACAAATCTGGATTCGCTCTTTCAAATTGTGCACGGCAGAAGTGTCACAAAAGTCACGTTAAAAAAAAAAAAAAAAAACAGCAAATAGAGGGTACCTGCTTCTCGCAGATCATAGATCGGATTGATATACAGGCACACAAAATAATACACACAACGCAAATTTAATTACATGCGCACAGATTGAGATACACGTCTGCAAATATTTAAGCTACACCCATTCTTTGATAGAATATACATTCAATAATAGGTAATGCTAACTATCCAAATCGCTATTAGGCATGTGCATGTGTTACATACGTAGGTACGTATTTTCATCGTAGAAGCCGAAAGAGGGCGGGATATACTGTGTAAAATACATTGAAAAGTTAGCGCCCTCTAGACATCTGTGTGAATGTGGCAAACAGCCTTAAGTCACACTATTGTCTTTGAATTGAAATTACAGGACAGGTTAAAATACTGTGATGTGTTCAAATACGGATGTCAGCTGTGAATAGATTCATGCATGTGTCATAAATGTGGTGCAGCGACAAAACACCGAAGCTGACTTTGGCATTGACGTGTCCGTGGCCTTACATAACAGCCTCTTACGGGCCACAGGGTGCATTTTGTTGACGTCTGTGCACCTTGCTCAGCTTTCATCGCCTTCGTGATAAATAAAGGCCAACCCACGTACAACTGCCTTGTTGATAAATCACCAATACGTTCCTTTTCGGGGGCGGGGGCCGACTGCTACTTTCACTCATTTCTAAATGGTCAGTTCCACCATCTGATTCCAGCTTGGCTTAATTAGTCACAGCGAGGCAGTGTGAAGTGTGATATTGGCTCATATCACCTTACAGCCAGGCCTGTAAGTCCTCTGTGCAGCGTAGTGTGTCACCTCCGGCACTGACTGGTGGCACAGTGATGTGGCAGATAACACACCGGGTGACTTCAAGTGAAATGAGACAAGCTTTTTTTTTTTGTTGTTGTTCTCCTGCTGTGCATATTGATGAGGCCCAAACACAAAGCAAAAAACAGCACGAGAGGAAGTCACAGGGATGCTGCAGGAATTACGTGTGCTTTCATTAACACTGTGCTATTGAATTTATTTCTATTTTACCATATCTTCCACTTTTTCCTGCGATTAGATAGTAAAATTAAGCAAATAAAAATGAGGTGTGCAGCGACTGCAGAGAATAAACCACCTTCTTCTTTGTGAGCTCAGCCATGCTTGTAAATGCTTGTATTTGTTTTGTGATTGTTAATTATTGAATTGTGTGCTGACCTGGCAAAGTCCACCTATTATATGGTAGGTTTAACATCTCTTCCTTTTCATATTTGTCATGTGCAATTGTCCACCTTATTCTTCTAAAATTAACCCCTTAAATAAGTTAAAAAGCCCTCATTATGGCACTGTGAAAAAGATTTAAAGCAAAAATTTAAATAGCTTATTCCAATACATTTATACTATTTGTGATTGTTTTTATGTAGTAGTACTCTTCTATTGACAGATCTTTCTAATTTTTTTCCTCCTATTACAGCAGTACCCCCGGTTTTTGTCAGTAATGTGTTCCAAACAGTAATACAAAAAGCTATGCATTTTTTTCCCATTAGAAATTATGTGAATTTAAATGAGATACAAATATTAAATCAAATACTTGTATACTAAAGATTTGCGTTTATTGCAGGGGTTTGGAACCTTTTTTCCTGAGAGAGCCATGAAAGCCAAATATTTTAAAATGGATTTCCGTGAGAGCCATATCATATATTTTTTAACACTGAACACAACTAAATGCTTGCATTTTTTAAGTAAGACCAACATTTTCAGAGTATAATAAGTCTCTAATTATTTTTAATAACATTATTTCTTGAACAGGTGCGATAGAAAATGGATGGATGGATTAAATGCATGAGAATGTTTTATATTTTAAACGTTATCTTTAACATTGTGATTACCAACGAAATTATTCATTACTTATCGTGTTAAGCTATGTCAGCTAAGATTCACCTGAGAGCCAGATGCAGTCATCAAAAGAGCCACATCTGGCTCTAGAGCCATAAATTCCCTACCCCTGGTTTATTGAAACATATCTCAACTTGATATACTGATTGTGTCTCTGCTAACTGAGCAAAATAGCTCTCGCAATCTAGTGTCTTCCTTCATGAATATGCAGAACATTTGCAGATTGTCAGAACACTCATAATATTAGGAATGTCACGGCTTGGTATGTCATAATTTAAGAGGAACCCAAGGATGCAGACTAATAGAGGTGAGTAGAAAAGTTTCTTTACTCTTGGTAGTATACTCAAAACAAATGGTGCTCCACATAGGAGAGAACTAAAAGCGACGAAGCAAAAATGAGAACTCAAAATGGGCTTTGTGAAAAAACAACAAAAACTATATAATAATCTTAGACTAAACTTAGGCTGGAGTTGCAAGATGTGCAACAGCTGTCTAGGAACCAAGCTGGATGGGACCGGGATCAACCAGGATAACAAGCAAGATCGGACATGGAAGTCGTCAGTCGGGGAGCCAAGACGTGGAATCCCCAAGTGCCATCCAGCTGCCAAGGTGCAGGTTAAATATCCTCCGGGGAAAATGTGAATCAGCTGTGCACGTCTCACAACTCCACCCACAAAGGGGAAACAGGAACACTAAGAGGAAAGAGAAATGAAGTGAGGTCAAAAGGTCAACTGCCCCAACAGAGGAAAACTGAATTCAAACCACAAGGTGGCAGCAGGTGGTGACAAGGAGAAGATGCAAATATATTTATATATTTAGCACTTGCAATGTGACTGTGTCAACATATTTTGACGAACATAAATATGGTTGCTTGATATAGATGATGAATGATATAAACAATCATACAACTTTAGTCAATAATAGAGCTTTTAATACTATACTCAGTGGTGTGCCGTCAGGGCCAGGAAAGCCTTCTCTGCTGGCCTAACATAACCAGAAATCATGATCATAATTAAAGATAAAAGTAATTTTCAATTTATTTTCCCTAAAAATCTAAAAGTATTTATATTCTCTTCATGTCATATTATGCTGCTTCCAGCGCTGTTGTTTTTAGGTTATAGAGTTTTTATCCAATAAGAATTCAGCTACCTCGAGTTGCCATGCTGTACCAAATCTGCCACAGTTGCGATAGCCAATCAGATCACAAGTAAGGCCTTCTAGCTGGCCTAAGGCAGATATATATTCTGATGTTATGAGCTAGGTAACATAACTCCATTAACCAGCATCCCACAGTAGTAAATAGCATGCGCAGTAGCCCCGTTTCGGATTTTGAATGTAGTCATGCGGGCAGCTTGATTTTATCGATAAGCACGCTGTGGAGTAAACTTTAAGAAGTCAGCCAACATGCCTTGTCTGCATCTTTTATGATTAGACAAGACAACACGTAAATTTGTAAGGCCATTTAAAAGAAGGATATTTAAAGAGAAACTACATTTTAGTGGTTAGAGTGTCTGCCCTGAGATCGGTAGGCTGTGAGTTCAAACCCCTGCCAAGTCATACCAAAGACTGTAAAAATGGGACCCATTACCTCCCTGCTTGGCACTCAGCATCCCGGGTTGGAATTGGTGATTAAATCACCAGAAATGATTCCCGGGCGAATTTGACAGCAACAAGTGACCTACCGCGTTCTCAATGCAATGTAGCGTCCCTGCTAGCGGCTGGTGTCCTTTCAACAGTGCGAAGATGCTTCGTTCAAAGTCAGCAATTCCTGCTTTAATGGCGGCAAATATTAGCGATATCACTGGAGGACCAGACGACATAAACAATAGCTTAACATGCTACACTACCCTGCGGAATACAAAAAAGCATAGCTAACAACTCTTGAATGTAAACAAGGTTGTTTGATCGATACCCAATTTTGTTGTATCGCTCAAAACTAATGTAAAGTATCCAAACAAAAGAAGAATTAGTGAATATTACATCTTAACAGAAAGGTAAAAAGAAAAATGATTTAATAATAATTTTGAGACAAGAATACAATAGGAAATCATGCAATATGTTTATGCAAACGTCAGCAGCTAAATTAAGAGCGTTTATAAGTAATTTGGAAATATTTTTTTATCATTTATATACCAAATAGTATATTGTGATGTTGTTATCACAGGAAGTTGCAATGCACGGAATATAATATAATTTTATTGTCATTGCACTTAAAAAGTGCAACAAAATGACATTTTAGTACAAACCCATTTAAGTTTAGACATACAGTTACAGGGTAGACAGAACAAGAACACTGATGGATCGCCACAAGGGTGGTGCCCCGTGCAAAAGTAGGAAAAAGGTATAACATGGAGTGAGGAGGAGGAAAAAAACAGCTCCCAAACTAAACTCTTGTGTTGGGGCACAGTTTGAGACCAGGAAAATCTTCGACCAAAGCACATAGACATTTTACGACGCACAACTCAACTTGGGGTAAGGGGTGGGCATCCGGTTCCAAGCTGCTTCCACAAGGGGGAACTGCTCCGTGGTCTATCATACCACGTGGTGTGAAAGCAACAAAGGCCATGGGAGTTGGGTATGTGTGTGGTGTGTATTTTCCGTGAAAGTATTTTTCGTGTGTTTGTAAGCTTGAAGAGGAGTTTTGTTCCTCGACCTCGGTGCATGCCGGGTGTTATCCCGATAACACAGCAAGTCAGTCTAACAAAAGTCAGCAAACAACAGGAGTTTGTTGCGTCTTCGCTGCATTCTCCTCTACGGGGAATCTCGAAGCAAAGAAATCACAAATGTCTGAGTGTTCACAGTTATTCCCATTCTTCAATCATTTGTGAAAGTTTTGGAGTACCTTGAATGGCTGCCAGCATCTTCAAATTTGTCGATACACTACGCATACGCTTATTCCAAACAGCAGATGTCCTGTTATCATGAATCCAAACAGGTAGATGTCTCTGACGTCCTCTACTTACGGAATCACAAGGCACGCTTCTCCCAAGAGTCCACTGTATGCTTACAACAATGTTCTGTCAGGACAGGCAGATAATCCAGACCCGAGTTTCTCATCAAGAAGATCTAGTCAACTTTGTTGAGAGACCAGTTGATCAATTCCATTGTTTAGATTTTTGAGAGCAAGTGCAAAAAGAGGCTCAGAGAAAGTTAAGACACGACAAAATAATCGAAAGCAGAGAAAGGGAAGGAGAAGCATCTGCCTTCATTAGGAGCCAAAGAGAAAAATATATATTGCGATATATAATGTTAGGCCACATTGTCCTTCCATAATCAGAACTAAAAATGGTAGAGATATATTGTCTATCAAGCAATGCCATTTTTTAATCCGCTGGATGATTTAAAAGGCTGATACAAACGATTAACAACTCAATACATCTCCTATATGATACATATTGATACGTTTGGAACCCATATTGAATATGCGAGTTGTCACCCCAAGATGCTGCAGGACTCGGACAAGGCAGAATTGCAGGTAGGAGCTTGTTTTAATATAACAATGACAAAAGAACACTGACAAAAAGGCAAAGAAAAGGCGAGCCTACGCGCGGGGAGCTAATGCTAATAGTTAGCAAGCATCGAGCACAAAGTCCAAAAGAAACGACGTGCAGGGCGCACGCGAAGCTAAGACATGACTTAGCAAGGTGAATACAAAGGCAGAATAACAAACGTGACCTTTGCATGGAGCAAACAAAACATCCAGCACGAACACAGGTAGCAGGCAGGTTTAAATACTCAAACAATAATCAAAAACAGGTGTGCGTCAGAAAGTCAGTGCAGGTGGAGCAAATGAGGTAACCATGAAGATAAGAAACAGGAAGTGCTCAAACTTGGGGATCGGAAGAGTCCAAAAATAATTAGAAAACACACAAAAGGACTCAAGAACAAAACTGTGTCAGATCCGGGAGGCGGATCGTGACAAATATTATTGCAACCTTGGATTTTCTCATGCACTATTGCAGTTAGAGCCAACGTCTACCAGAGTGCACGTTCTCCGTGCTAAAAAGTCTGTTTCATTTTCTCCTTGCACTGTATGCGCGCTTCGATAGCCCAGAAAAGATGAAACAGATTATAGCTGCGTGCTTATGATCCAAAACACCACAGTTGGAGAATGACCGTAAATGTGGAGGTCAATTTTTGTCTCCATGGTAACAAACCCTAGTACACACAACATTCTCATTGACAAAGGGCGGTTTGCGCCACTTTTTCACTTAGGTTGTTTGCAGATTACCAGCAACATGCCCTCTAATAGTGCAGTTGTATAGTTTGCATACGCTATTTAGCACATTTTGCCACTGATCAGGTCCATTGTGTCTAGCATGATTTATATTGATAAACAGTTTGTCTGATGAACAGTGTGCAGCTGCAGTGTTTATGGGATTAACAAAAGCATTTCACACAATTATTCATTAAATCTTAATTAACAAATTAGAACGGCACGGCAGCAGCGCGTCGGTCTTCAACTGGGTAAGAAACTATTTAACCAACAGGGAACAATACCTGAACAACAGACAACACACCTGCAGCACTAAACATATCATGTGGTATACCCCAAGAATCAATACTGGGACCAAAATTGTTCAATCGTTATACGAACGACATTTGTAAAGTTACAAAGGACTTAAAGTTAGTACTTTCTGCAGAGGACATGACTGTATTTTGTTCAGGACAGTACACAAAAGGTACAATAGGGAAGGGATTCATATGGCTCCATTCCTGGGTGGATCTCGCGCAAGAGGAAGTGTGCAGTATGATAAAAATATTATTGAAAGCGCTACTCTACATAGCAACTGACGCTGTGTTCAAAGTTGGAATTGCCCCCAAAATAATTTTAAGATATTCCAGAGTGGTGTTTAAAGATAGTATGGCCAACTGAACAATAAGCGCCATTACTGCTACCAAGGACGTGTGTGGCTGTCCCCGGATGCATGCAATTGCTGACGTTTTGACGTTAGTTTTTCTGATAAAATGAACCAAAATAATATGTGTATTTAGCGGATGGATGGATGGATGGATATCTAAGCATACTCCAGCTCAAAAACTTAAAATAAAACATTATTTTATTTTGTGAAATCATAATTTTGCGGCCATATTTGATACACTCTGCTGCTACATTCCTGCAGTAGTTCCTGACCAGAAGGCTCTACAATACGCTACCAACTGTGCAATAAATGTAAACAATACAGAGAAAGACCAAAAATATGAATGATTACCCTCATTTTGCCAAAATCTTAATTACCTTTGGACCAACAATCATAGAGAAATTATGACTTTTGTGTGAAATATGTCAAATGGGGTGCCTGCCTCCAATGTATTTGTAATCACTGTAGGTATGTCTCATTATGTATTATTCTAACTAATCTCTCTTTTCTGTAACATGGTAAGTAAATAATTGTACTTTTGTAATTATTTCCCCATATTTCTGCACAATAACTCAGATATGGTAAGACTGGCAACCAGTAGAGAATATGGAGTGATTTTTGGTCCAGAACATATTTTGCTTAATTCATTATTGACATATGTCACTTTATATATGTCACTGTATATTTTATATGAGATTTCCAGTTAATTTTCTCATCTATTACTACACCGAAAATCTGGTTTATTTTACTTAGTCTATTTGTATTTGTGTTTGACTTTCTCTTCTGCTGTTACCCAGTTGCATTATTTTAGTTTTACCGAGATTCAAAGATAGTCTGTTTTTGTCAAACCATCTTTTTAATTTGTTCATTTTTTCTGTTATTTGTATTAGCTTCTTTGTGTTCTCTCCTGAACAGAACGCCGACATTGTTTTGTGTGTTTACCTCACACAAGACACTGTAGTTGGTGGTTCTCCAGTGGAGATGGCAAACCTTCACTTCCAATCCTTCTCTTCTTACCAGGTTGTGGGGAAAGTGATGTAAAATCTCCCCACAATTCTCATTGGTAGAGCACTCTGCTACAAAACAGGGCATTTATTGATGTGGAAAAACTAACGAAGAATCGCCGCAAACACATAGCATTAGCTCAAAATTGGTAGCAGTCGTGGCACCCTGTAGTCACGTGAGTGCTTTTTGACCAATCATTGAGGGGATGCTTGAAACCGAGTTGGTCATAATTTCCTTATACACGACTCTGGGATATTCAAAACTCTGGGGGTTAAAGTGGATAATGCACCGCTCTAATACGCCACATTTCTTGTGTTAGATAAACAGTGACAAATAACTAGCGCTGCGAATCTTTGGGGGTCCCACGATTCGATTCAATATCGATTCTTGGGGTCACGATTCGATTAAAAATCAAATTTTTTTTTTCAATTCAACACGATTCTCGATTAAAAAAAATGTTTTTTTCCGATTTAAAAGGATTCTCAATTAATTCAATACATAGGATTTCAGCAGGATCTACCCCAGTCTGCTGACATGCAAGCAGAGTAGTAGATTTTTGTAAAAAGCTTTTATAATTGTAAAGGACAATGTTTTATCAACTGATTGCAATAATGTAAATTTGTTTTAACTATTAAATGAACCAAAAATATGACTTATTTTATCTTTGTGAAAATATTGGAAACAGTGTGTTGTTAAGCTTATAAGATGCGATGCAAGTGTAAGCCACTGTGTCACTATTCTTTTTTTATTTATTTTTATAAATGTCTAATGATAATTTCAATGAGGGATTTTTAATCACTGCTATGCTGAAATTATAACTAATATTGATACTGTTGTTGATAACGGCGTGGCGAAGTTGGGAAAGTGGCCGTGCCAGCAATCTGACGGTTACTGGTTCAATCCCCACCTTCTACCACCCTAGTCATGTCCGTTGTGTCCTTGAGCAAGACACTTCACCCTTGCTCCTGATGGGTCCTTGTTATCGCCTTGCATGGCAGCTCCCGTCATCAGTGTGTGAATGTGTGTGTGAATGGGTGAATGTGGAAATACTGTCAAAGCGCTTTGGGCTCCTTTATAAAGGGGTAGAAAAGCGCTAAACAAGTACAACCATTTACCATTTATTTACCATTTTTGTTTCACTACTTTTGGTTTCTTTAGTGTCGTGTTTGTGTGTTCTCTAAATTGCTCTGTTTGTTGCAGTTCTGAGTGGTGCTGGGTCAGATTTGGTTTTGGAATTGGATTGCATTCTTATGGTATTGCTGTGTATTGTTTTGTTGGATTGATTGAAAAAAAAAAAGAATAATAAAATAAAATAAAACAAATTTAAAAATGAGAATCGATTCTGAATCGCACAACGTGAGAATCATGATTCAAATTCGAATCAAATTTTCCCACACCCCTACAAATAACAGAATAAATCAGTAAGATGGTTTGAAAAAAAAGACTATTTTTGAATCTCAGTAAACCGGCTTCTTCCTATCCTATTTGGATATGTTGGATATGTGTGATATGTGATATTATTACTGTATGCGTGTTAGAAATACATTAACAGCATAGGCAAACTGTTGTCTCTTTGAAGCTAAAGGATTCTAACATGTACAGATTTTTGGTATAATATTTGAGCTAAGGAAAGATGTGGTTGGCACAGTGTCCTTGTGAATATTGCGTCAGTGTTTGTGTGTTTTATTCATTGTTTTATTTATTGATGAGTAATATCTAAACCTTTGGAGCGGTCGAATTGCCGTGGCGCAGCTGTCACCTCACCACGACATCTCTCTCATTTATCAGGTGGTCTACAAGAATAATGAATTCCGACTGGAGCTGTCACGGCTGGCTGAGCACCGGGACCCAAAAATAAGTATCCATGGCGACTTGACGTTCAGCTGCGAGAGCGTGGAGGCCCTGGAGCCGGTCACCTTTGACACGCCGTCTGCCTACCTGACACTGCCCAGGTGGAACACAAAAAAGACAGGCACCATATCACTAGACGTCCGCACCACGGAGCCCAGCGGCCTGCTGCTGTTCAGCCATGGCAGCCTGCTAGGGGCGCAGCCCGAGAGCACCCCCAGGGCCGACTTCTTCGCCATGGAGCTGATGGATGGTTTTCTCTACCTGGTCATGGATATGGGCTCTGGCAGCATCAAGATGAAAGCCAGCGACAAGAGGCTGGATGATGGCCAGTGGAGCCACGTGGACTTCCAGAGGAAAGGGCGCAATGGTAAGAAAAAAAAATTATAATATGTATTTGAGGAGGCAGGGGAGGCTCCCTGTCTGCTTCTGTTACTGTGTTTCTCTGCTCTTAGCGGCTGCATACAAAGATTTCCAAGCTGTGAAGTCACCATATGCCAGCTCGGATACAGTCACCGTGCTGTGCCCTTGCCATTTTCTCCCCCACCGCACTGAAAAATGAACGCATATGCAGTGGGATTTTTAATTACTTTGATATTTATAGCCACCGTAATATATGTATGCCAGTTTCACATTTGAGTTATACAATTGTACAAGTGGCCAATTAATCACTTCCCTCCATGTGTTGGCTTTATTAATACAGTACAATACACAATTTCAATTTTAAGTTAAAGTACCAATGATTGTCACACATAGACTAGATGTGGCGAAATTATTCTCTGCATTTGACCCATCACCCTTGATCACCCCCTGGGAATCATTTTTGGTGATTTAACCCCTAATTCCAACCCTTAATGCTGAGTGCCAAGCAGGGAGGTAACGGGTCCCATTGTTATAGTCTTTGGTATGACTCAGCCGGGGTTTGAACTCACGACCGACCGATCTCAGGGCAGACACTCTAACCACTAGCCCACTGAGTAGGTAAAGATCCCCTATAGTGCAACAAGTAGTTTTGAATTGTGTTGTCCCTACGGGCAGCAAATATAAGGCGAATCCATCACTTGTTTGCATCACCTTTCTAAAGTTCTGGGTTTTCATAACATCATTAACAAAGACTACGTTTACACTGCAGGACAAAGTGGCCCAATTTATATTTTTTTGGTTTTTAATCTGATTTCTCCATCTGACTGTTTACACTGCAAGTAAAATGTGTTTTTTATGAGACTCCAGTGTAAACGCCCACATGGCCCCACTGCCGCCCAAATGTGGCCTCAACACCTGATAAAGTGAAAACAAAGGAAGTTGACGGAGAGGAGGTCGCTACTACCAAAATAAAATAAGAGTTGTTACCATAGATCAGGGGTGCCCACACTTTTTCTGCAGGCGAGCTACTTTTCAATTGACCAAGTGGAGGGGATCTACCTCATTTATATATATATATATATATATATATATATATATATATATATATATATATATATATATATATATATATATATATATATATATATATATATATATAATTTATATTTATTTATTTATGAAAGAGACGTTTTTGTTACGAAGTTAAAGGTGTTCAATGATTATACAAGCTTGTTTAACACATATAGATTCCTTTCTTTCATGAAGACAAGAATATAAGTTGGTGTATTACTTGATTCTGATGACTTGCATTGATTGGAATCAGACGGTGGGGATGATAACTTCCACATTTTCAAATGGAAGAGAAAAAAAGTCCTCCTTTCTGTGCAATACCACATGAAAGAGGTTGTTTTTGGCATCTTATTTGTCCAGCTTTCATACTCGCTTTTATACACTTTACAAGAAATACATTGGCGGCAAACTTGCTAGGTTGCGTGCGCTATCTTTCTGAAACTCTTAATTTGTTAGCGCAGGCAGAATGAAGAGGCACTTTTATTATGAAGACAGGAACTTTGCAGTCGGTCTTTAGAGTTTTGACGGCAGGGACGGCACAAGAGCGTGTTAAAATAAAAAGTGTTTCTCGCCTTTCTGTTGGTCATTTTTTCTTAATAATGATCTGGCAGCAGCCAGCGTCATCTCTCAAGACCCTTGGGTGCTGTGAATGTCAATCAAGTGACGAAAGTGACGTCTTGGTGAAGATTAATGATTGCCAATTTTTAGGTCTATTTTTTTATTGCCTGGCTGGCGATCGACTGACACAGCAGCCTCTGTGATCCACTGGTAGCTCGCGATCGACGTAGTGGGCACCCCTGCCATAGATATTAGGTTTGTCGTTATACCGGTATTAGCATAGTACCGCAATACCAATGAATCATATTCAGTTCTATACCGCCTCTAAAAAGTACAGTTTACGTACTTACTAATAAATGACAAGTTGTCTTGTATGTTCACTATTTTATTTAAGGACAAACTTGCAATAAGAAATGTACCGTAAGAAATAAAGCCAATAATGTATTTTTTTGTTTAGAAAAAAAGTATTGAAAAGTACCGATATGTATCAAAATAATTTTGATTAAAATATTGGTATCGGGACAACACAAATAGATATGGTCGCCACTCCTTAAGTGAGTGAAAATATTTTAAAGTAATCGAATGTATGAATTAAAAATGAGTGGGGGTTTTTTTTACGATAAAGTAAATTAAAGTCATTTAATGTATGAATAGATGTATATATTGTAATATATTTGGGAGGATTCTAATCTTTTAATGGCCTTTATGTGATGGGAAACGGACATCAGCGTGAGTCTACATGAATTTTCATTTTTCAACTCACATGTAAGCAATTGCGCCACAGCGTCAATTCCGGTCCTACAACAATCACCATTTCTTTGAAATCAAAATATATATTCACATATAACATATAACCCTATTATTTGTGCACCATCGACAAGTGGTGCAATGAAAATTTGGTCGCCTTAATTAGACTTTGTTCACCCAAACCGGATGTTGTGATGAAATATCCTCTTCTGCTGGCGACTGCATCTTTCCCTGTGCACACGGATGACGTAGCTCGCCCAAAGGTGATGAAAATGTCACATTGCGTTGAGCCTGAAGTCACTTTTGAAAAGATCAATTCCAATTCGATTTGGACTACTTCCTGGTGTGGCCTGAATCTGATGCGAAAATATCAGATTTGAAGCACTTTGGAGCGTTTCGACTGGAAAAAACAATCTGATCCGTGTCACTTAAGGGCAAAAAAAATCAGATATGGTGTGCAGTGTAAACAGGGCCAAAAACCCTGCTTATTCATTGACATGCCAAGCTAGATGACTCCATCCCGTGTAGACACACCCCTAGATTTCTCACAGGACTGCAATCTATTTAGTGTGGTAGGTACCTACATGTATATAACCTTGCAAAACTAATTTCTTCCACCGTTTCTTTTTGTCGTTTTGTCACAAACAATACAGTGTCACCTGTGAGTACTTTCAAATCTGTGTGTGGTGGTGAGTGCCGGGCGGGCACAGTATTCTCGCTGCTCGTTGAAAGGAGCAGAATGTTCTTTCATGTTAGGATCTCCAAAAGTTTCCATTAAAAAAGTTGTGAGATTTGTCGCTTTTTCAGTATGAGTATCTAAAGTAGTCTGAAAACTTGCTAAATATAGCAACAGTGTACACATGTAACACATGTCTGGACCCTGGGATGCAGAGGAAGGAAGGCTAAATGAAGGTAAAAATTCTCAAACACAAGACAGTTTAGTCATGTGTTTGGTGTTTAGTGTTTGCTCAGTGCACTTATTTTCTAGTTTTCAATTCATGTAACTTGTCTTTGCAGCATTTTTACTTTGTTTGCCAGAGCACCTGTTCTCGTTTAGTAATCAAGTCTATTTAGCTGTTGCTCCTGGAACATTGACTCTTGTATATCTGTTGCTTGGTGACTACATTTAGTCTGCTTTGTATTTATTTGGATTCCCTCTGATCTCTGTGCACTATCAGCTGCATTAATGTTTATTTCTCATATATTAAATACCTTCTACCTGTACGCTCCTGCTGTCCTCTGCATCTTGGGATAATGACAACTACCGCTATGGTGCGGCCTAAGTGTCACAGAAACCTTTTTTATTAGGGGAAAAACAAGGCTCTACCAACAAACTATTGGTAGAGTGGCTGTGCCAGCAACTTAAGGGGTTTCCTAGTTCAATCCCCAGCTTCCGCCATCCAAGTCATGTCCTTTGTGTCCTTGAGCAAAACACTTCACCCTTGCTCCTGATGGGTCGTGGTTAGGGCCTTGCATGGGAGTTCCCGCCATCAGTATGTGAATGGGTGAATGTAGAAATAGTATCAAAGCGCTTTGAGTACCTTGAAGGAAGAAAAGCGCTATACAAGTATGACCCATTTACCGTAAAACGAACACTTGGTACACACGTGTTTGTCACACGAAGTCAGACCTACACTGTTTTAATGTTCATTTCTCAGATGATATAATTGTTGATGACGGAAGTGCTGATATCAACCAAACCTAACCCCCCCCCCCCCCCCCCCCCCTCTCTTTTTCTGTTCACTACTCTACATTAATTTTTTTTCATAATTAGAAACGTTTTTCTTTGCGACATGTCACAGTTCCGGTAACTGATTGATTGACCAAAATAACCAATCCCAGACCAATCCATAAATTTGTGTGCCTAATTATAGCCAACCACGGAAGCAACCTAGTGAGGCGGGTCTTTTCATATCTAGCATTCACCAACACCTCGACTTGGCGACTTTTTTGCTAAATCTAGTATCTTTCATACTCTTCTTAGTGACTTTCTTTCTCAAAAGTGACCAGCCGACCAATCTAGCGACTTTTTTGGATGTTTTGGAGACATGAAAGGGCGTATCGCTTTAATGTCCAAAATCGTACATGCGACGCCGTGAGCCTTTCCTCACAGGCGTCCCTTGTCTACTGGTGTATGCTCTAAGGCCCTGTCTACATTAAGCCGGATAACTCCTAAACAAATAATTATTCAGCCTAAGCCCTTAGTCAGCCACACCAAACCATCGTTTAAGGTTCCCCACCTCGGATATTTTTTTTACACTGGTAAATGCGCTGTGTATTTCTTGAATCTCCGGCTCTTAGCTCTGTATGGACTCATCAATCGCTTACAAAATGAGTTGGGAGAGGAAGTGACACCAGAAAGACTGCGCCCCACACAGCCAGCTTCATAACAAGCGGTATCGTAAGGCGCAATTTCAGCTATTTCAGATACAACACATACTGCGCGTTTGCAGCTATTTCCGATACAACACATCTCAGATGGCAACATAGCAGTTGAGCAACGATTTTGGATAAGGCCTGGAAGAAGGTAAGCCTGGTGGGGTATGTCTGTCAACGAGTGTGTTGTGCCACAGGAACGGCAAGAGAATATATATATATATATATATATATATATATATATATATACTTGAAAATATATACACCCCCGCTAACCCCCCCTCACCTCAACACTGCAATTACAGTAGCTACATTGTTAGCCACCTCATGCGTACCGTATTTTCTGACTAAGAGTGCATAATAAAAGAAAAACATACAGTATGTGTTCTTGTTTTACGTAGGGATTGTGAATCATAGGCAAAATTTGAAAAAAGTGCAATTCCCCTTTAACAAGAAGACACAATTAACATTTTTGAACTAATAGATAATAGTTCAATTAACATTTTTGAACTAATAGATAATAGTTCAGTTGTACACAACTGCAAAATATAATAATAAACACATTAGTAATGAGTTGGCGACTTGTCCAGGGTGTACCCCGACCACCGCTGGAATGCAGCTGAAATAGGCTCCAGCGACCCCCCGAGACCCCAAAAGGGACAAGAGGTAGAAAATGGATGGATGGATGGACATTAGGTATACCTGATGTATTTATATTCCAAATGATACACTCCCTCCCTACGATTGTTTCTGTTGGGGTCAAGTTTCAAATGTATTGTTACAAATGCTACACTTTTAATAGCTGAATTCAGTGTGCATCCTCCCGAGGCCTGGCTGAACATTTTCTTTATTTACACTTGAGAAAAGAAAAAAGCAAAGATGTGTGCCCACTTCCTCAATCCCACATTTCTTCCTCGCTCTACACAGCCCACACACACCTGTCGTTATTTCCCACATGTACAAATATTGCGTAAGTGTAAGTTGACTCATAGCCTCTAATGCCGTCCCCGCAGGCTTTGTTTCGGTGAACGGCAAGAGCATCCCGTTTGCTGCGAATGAAGGCAGCGAGATC
This sequence comes from Nerophis ophidion, assembly GCF_033978795.1. Lineage (NCBI taxonomy): Eukaryota > Metazoa > Chordata > Actinopteri > Syngnathiformes > Syngnathidae > Nerophis > Nerophis ophidion. Next base: position 56,494,508 of record NC_084614.1, read on the forward strand.
CTTGACCTGGACGGCGACATGTATCTCGGTGGTCTACCCGACGACCGCCAAGGCCTCATGCTCCCTCCAGAGGTCTGGACCGCCGCCCTGGGCCTAGGATACGTGGGCTGTGTGCGGGATCTCTTTATTGACGGCCAGAGCCACAACCTGTGGAGGCTAGCCGAGATTCAGGGCGCCACGGGGGTCAGCAGCCTGTGCACCAGAGAGACCCACGTCAGGTGTGGCCGAGACACGTGCGCCAACGGCGGCCACTGCAGAGAGGGCTGGAACCGCCATGTTTGTGACTGTAATGATACCGGCTACCTGGGGCCCGACTGTGAGAAAGGTAAGAGCGTCTGAGTGAGTAAGTGCACAAAAAAAATACATCTGCAAAGCTTTTATCACACTTTGGCCCGTATTTTATTCATCACTTGTGCTATGCAGTGGCTGCAGAGTGCCTAGAAAGAAGAAAACATTCCTTAAAAAAAGCATTCCCTTAAAACACAGGCCTTCTGTGCTGTAATATATTCTCCATTAATAGTATTAGGGATGGGTATAATTAGTGGATTTGTAATTTGATCACACTAACACAGGGGTCCCTGAACTTTTTGACTTGGGGTTCGGATTGGGTTAAAAAAAAATTGGTCGGGGGCCAGGCAGTGTATATATATATATATATATATATATATATATATATATATATATATATATATATATATATATATATATATATATATATATATATATATATATATATATATATATATATATATATATATATTCCTCACGCACTCACTGCGGCACGAGCGCAATGATGTCACGTTATCGATGTGATTTGCCTGAGCGGCTAGAAGACCCCGAGAGTAACAAGCGGTAGAAAATAGATTATAAAGGACAAATTAAAAAAAAAAAAACTCCACGAGCCGGATTTTGGACACTGGCAGGCCGTATTCGGCCCATGGGCCACAGTTTGCGGACCACTGATCTAAACTATAACGCTGACGGGTATTTTTTTCTATATTTTATTTGTAATATTTTCAGAGTGTGTTTTTTTCTATTTTTGGCCAAAATAAGACAAATGAAAAAATCCGAAATTGTCCTTGTTTTTTAGTTTTAATGCCATGATTTTAATAGTCTGGCCCGCGTGTACACAGATTTCCCACCATGCGGCCCCTCAGCTAAAATGATTTGGACACCCCTGATGTACAGTATTACTGTATATGTAACAGCTGCATCAAAAAACAAAGGGCATTATAAAATAGTAGATCCAGCAGAAAACATACTTTATAAACAAAGAAAATTTGCTAACATACAAGAGGGCTTGCTTTTGGATGCTGGCGGGACGTATTCGGCCCGCATTCCACAGCTTGGGGACCCTTGCACTAACATATTCCAGTTGCATAATGAATGTATTTAAAAGCAGCCAGCAGATGGCGTCACTAATTATTACCAAATGGGCAGCAGGAGGAACCAAACGATATAGTTCATGTTCTGCAGTGGTTATAAAAATGCAGCATTGCATCTAAAGTTGGACATTTCAGGAAGTTCATTCAATGATCGACCTCAAAACACGCTGATAGCATTTCAATAAGCAAGTGAGAAAATGTGTCAAAAAAGCAGACGAATAACCTTTTTTATTCATCGTAAATATTGTATATTTTTAAGCATTTTAACTCAATGTCATAAACTAGGAATATGTTCATCAGAGTTTTATGCTCCCAAAATCAGCCAATAGAGATACTGATCAATGTATTTATGGTGAGTGCTATTACCGGTTTAACAATATCAACACATTATTTAAACAAGTTCCTTATTTTCTTTTATTAGATATAGTCGTTAGAGAATAACAAAGTCAGTAGAACACAATAACTAAACAAAACAAAAGACTATCATCTACTACTCATTTTAATCTTAAAAGTCCTCCTGTGTCCAGGGAATTATATCCTGAGTTTGTAAACAGTATTAAAAATTTGAAAAAAAATATTTTGTGATATTGAAACATATTAATCCGATCACTGTAGTATTGACCATATGCTGATACTAAGTATCATTACTGTTGATATTTATTTCAATCCGCCCACCCCTATTTACATTCCATAGCTTTAGCTTAGCATTTATTATTGCTTAATGTATCCTCCTGCAATTTGGAGTGTAGCATGTTTCGCTATTCTTCATTGATCATAATACTTGTGAAAAAATGTGTCACTTGCACTGTGGAGGGACGTTAGCTCGCTAGCTCGCTCATGAGGACTCTAGATTGCGTTTAGGAAGTTGCCATTTGTAATTTGCAGGACACAGCCAGAATGCATTATCACCATATACAAATATAGTATTAAAAATGGTAAATGGGTTATACATGTATAGCCCTTTTCTACCTTCAGTGTACTCAAAGCGCTTTGACACTATTTCCACATTCACCCATTCACACACATTCACACACTGATGGCGGGAGCTGCCATGCAAGGCCCTAACCACGACCCATCAGGAGCAAGTGTGAAGAAAGCTCTGGTATTGGCGAAATGTACAAACCCTGTTTCCATATGAATTGGTAAATTGTGTTAGATGTAAATATAAAGGAATACAATGATTTGCAAATCCTTTTCAACCCATATTCAATTGAATGCACTACAAAGATAAGATATTTGATGTTCGAACTCATAAACTTTATTTTTTTGGGCAAATAATAATTAACTTAGAATTTCATGGCGCAACACGTGCCAAAATAGTTGGGAAAGGGCATGTTCACCACTGTGTTACATTATATTTTCTTTTACAAACACTCAATAAACGTTTGGGAACTGAGGAAACTAATTGTTGAAGCTTTGAAAGTGGAATTCTTTCCCATTCTTGTTTTATGTAGAGCTTCATTCGTTCAGCAGTCCGGGGTCTCCGCTGTCGTATTTTACGCTTCAAAATGCGCCACACATTTTCGATAGGAGACAGGTCTGGACTGCAGGCGGGCCAGGAAAGTACCCACACTCTTTTTTTACAAAGCCACGCTGTTGTAACACTTGTCTTGCTGAAATAAGCAGGGGCGTCCATGATAACGTTGCTTGGATAACAACATATGTTGCTCCAAAACCTGTATGGACCATTTGGACAGCATTAATGGTGCCTTCACAGATATGTAAGTTACCCATGCCTTGGGCACTAATACACCCCCATACCATCACAGATGCTGGCTTTTGAACTTTGCGCCTATAACAATCCGAATGGTTATTTTCCTCTTTGTTCTGGAGGACACCAAGACCTCTGTTTCCAAATATAATTTGAAATGTGGACTCGTCAGACCACAGAATACTTTTCCACTTTGCATCAGTCCATCTTAGGTAAGCTCGGGCCCAGCTAAGCCGGCGGCGTTTCAGGATATTTTTGATAAATGGGTTTGACTTTGCATTGTAGAGTTTTAACTTGCACTTACAGATGTAGCGACCAACTGTTGTTATTTTTCAATTTTTTATTTAATTATTATTTTTTTTGTCATGAAAAAGGGATTTTTTTGGGGTTGGTGCACTAATTGTAAGTGTATCTCGTGTTTTTTTATGTTGAGTTAATAAAAAATAAAAAAATAAAAAAAATGTATAAAAAATTCTTCTGCGGCCCGGTGGTTGGGGACCACTGGTCTATATGGTGCAACCCTAGTTAAGATGATTGCGTTCACACTTGACCAAATGAACTGAACTGTACTAGCAGAGCGAACACACCATAGTTCATTTTAACTGTACTATTTGAATGTGAATGCACCATTTTTTTGACATTATAGTGTATGGTATGTAAATTGTGTCAATTTTTATGAAAAAAATGTTCCATATCATCGGTGTCCACTATTACTATCACTAGCTGGAGAGTTGACATGTTTTACGTTCCAGTTTCTGACATACAGCACCAACAAAGTCAGGGTCAATGTACTAGGGCCATTCTAGCAGATCTGTGCCTTTTGCACAATAAACCTGTATAAATGCACAACTAATTTACTGTAAAATATTTTTCTTTTCATCAAATTGTTCTGCACATTAAACTGATTTCATATTTTTTGGTACAATCTGTAAGATTCATTTCAACTATGTTAAACACTGAAAAAAAAGTTGCCTGTCTGCTGCCGCATCCTAAAATTAGACTTCACCAGTAAATGTAATAATCAAAATGTAATATTTTTATGGATTTGTGTTACTCATTTGGAAAAATAAACCTTAGTCGTATCCCTGGGTTTTCACTCAGTCCTGTTGGATATTGGACAGGTCTCAACGTTCACAGGAAGTTGTGTCATTCACATTCTCTGCAGACTATGGGAGGGCCACAAGTCAGCTCAATAATTTCCATCCATCCATTCATGTATTTTCTACCGCTTATCTTCTTCGGGGTTGCGGGGGACGCTGGAGCCTATCTCAGCTATAATTGGGCGAAAGGCGGGGTACACCCTGGACAAGTCGCCACAGGGCGCTCAATAATTTATTATATAATTTTTTTTGTTCATTAAGATAAGGGGGTAAAATCAATTTTTTTCTGTTATTTGTTGAAACACTGTAATGTTCTTAGTCGTGCTATTAGCACAAATACCCTGTCCTGTATGTTATGTATTTGCTAACTCTATGCTAAAAACTCATCCCTGTTCATTTTTCAGTCATGTTACTCAAATTAATCATCTTTGTCCTAGGAACCATGGTAAAACATGAAAACCAAGTTGCCTGAGATGGTCACACGTTTTTAAGGTTAAAAAAGACAAACATTAAGGTTTATTCACAACAAACGAATGGCATTGATTTGGAGTGGCCCACGATGACTTTGCAATGTTACACTGTTTTCAACACTTTATAGTAAATGTTGTTGGGTTGTATGGTATTCCGGTATTAGTAATGTACCGCGATACTAATAAATAATTTTTGGTACTATATCGTCTCTGAAACGTACCGTTCCCGCACCTCCCTGCGCCCGCGTCGTCACATCACGACATTGCTGGTTTTACGAGCAGACGAGTAAGTTCGGCAGCAAACAATCACGGAGTACTTACAAGCAGACACAGTGTATAGACAGAAAACGGAGAATGGACGCATTTCGGCTTAAAAACTACAGATATAGGTGAAGTTATAACATTGAAACGCCCTCAAGAAGAGGTGTTTTAAAACATGGCTAGCTAGCTAGCGACTAAAGTCCCTCCACTCTCGGCAGTGTTTTATCTACTTCTAAATCACTAATCTTTGCCTCCATGGCGGAAAATAAAGTAAGTTTCTTACAAATGTCATCGCTGCAGGACAAGGAATAGCTAAGCATGCTTCACTACACACCGTAGCTCACCGGCATCAAAATGTAAACAAACACCATTGTTGGATCTACACCTAACATCCACTGTAATGATACCAAGTACAGGCACGTACCTAGTCGATACTACTATGAATACATTGATATTTTTTGGCATCACAACATCTTTTGTTTTTTAAAATTCATATTATGTTTATAAATCCAGGAAATATGTCCCTGGACACATGAGGACTTCGAATGTGACCAATGTATGATCCTGTAACTACTCTGTATCGGATTGATACCCAAATTTGTGGTATCATCCAAAACTAATGTAAAGTATCACACAACAGAAGAATTTGTGATTATTACATTTTAACAGAAGTGTAGACAAAACATGTTTAAATACAAAGTAAGCTGATATAAACAGTAAATGAACAAGTAGATTAAAAATTTATTTTCTACCAATTGTCCTTAATAATGTTGACAAAATAATAGAATATTTAAACGACACAATATGTTACTGCATACGTCAGCAAACTAATTAAGAGCCTTGGTTTGCTTTCTACTAAAAGACAAGTTGTGTAGTATGTTCACTATTTTATTTAAGGACTTGCAATAAGAAATATATGTTTAATGTTCCCTAAGATTTTTTGTCACAATAAAGCCAATAACGCAATTTTTTTTGGGGTCCCCTTGATTGAGAAGAGTACTGAAAAGTATATAAATAATTTCGGTACCGGTACCTAAATATTGGTATCGGGACAACACTAAAATGTTGTGTAAGTACTGAATGTTAAAAAGATTGAATCGATGGAGATGATGATTTATTCACAAACAGACACCAGCCATCTTTGTTGTTAAACATACTTCCAAACTGTCAGGAATTCACAGCACACATGTAATGTTAATGTTTTGAGACATAAAAATATGTTCTATTATCTTATTTTAATTTTAATAGATAAATAGATAGATAGATAGATAGATGGATAGATAGATAGATGGATCGTACTTTATTGATTCCTTCAGGAGAGTTCCTTCAGGAAAATTAAAATTCCAGCAGTAGTCGACAGAGTTGAGATCAAATTAAAAAGTAAAAAGTAAATAATGGGCGTATATATGGAACCAAAATAGAAAAATATTACAATAAGAATAAAAATAAAAAGCAACAATGGGATCAATTGGGGGCAAAAATAATTAGCTTTTTAACAAATAAGAAGTTAACACAATATTATTAATTGTTCCACTCTGTACAGTTTCCATCCCTGATCCATGTATTATTATTAACACATTTACATGCACAAGGCAGGACTAGACCACATTTCATACCTAAATGACGCTAAATCCCAGCTCAAGAGTTATGTATTAAAGAATTATCAGTAGCATGAGGTTGCCAAAGCTTTTAAGTGTCTTATTATGGAAACGGTGCTGCTTCATTGATGTAACTCACTCCTCATTTTCATGCAGATTATTTGAGGCCACATTGCAATGTGTGTATGTATGTAAAATCCCTTCCACCACCCTCATCTCTTCTTGTGTCACTTGGTGGTGATGACTTTGAGACTGTCAGACATCAGATTGGCTGCTGCTTTTGTGGTGACCAGCTACAAATGCTTCAGGCCTTTTCTGCCATCTGCTGCAAATTATGAAAACTGCAATGTGAGTTTTAAAAATAATGGACTTACTGTGAAATGAAAGCTTATTTTCATTTTATGACCTTAGATCATTCACATTCACACTCACATTCACACACTAGGGCCAATTTAGTATCTGTGTTGGCCCTGCGATGAGGTCGCGACTTGTCCAGGGTGTACCCCCCCTTCCGCCCGATTGTAGCTGAGATAGGCGCCAGCGCCCCCCGCGACCCCGAAAGGGAATAAGCGGTAGAAAATGGATGGATGCATGGACCTTAGATCACAAACACAAATGGTGTCTTTTATGGTTTGAAAAGTGCCCATAAATGTTAATTTTTGTGTTGTGTAGTTAATATCTATAACATTTCTGGACAATAGAATGACTTTTTTTTTTCCTCTAGGTACTACAGGAAAAAAAATACACATCTACAAACCCCATTTCAATATGAGTTGGGAAATTGTGTTAATGTAAATATAAACGGAATACAATAATTTGCAAATCCTTTTCAACCCATATTCAGTTGAATATGCTACAAAGACAACATATTAGATGTTCAAACTGATAATTTTTTTTTTTTTTTGCAAAAAATCATTAACTTTAAAATTTGATGCCAGCAACACGTGACAAGGAAGTTGGGAAAGGTGGCAATAAATACTGATAAAGTTGAGGAATGCTCATCAAACACTTATATAAAACATCCCACAGGTGTGCAGGCTAATTGGGAACAGGTGGGTGCCATGATTGGGTATAAAAACAGCTTCCCAAAAAATGCTCTGTCTTTCACAAGAAAGGATGGGGCGAGTTACACACCCCTTTGTCCACAACTGCGTGAGCAAATAGTCAAACAGTTTAAAAACAACATTTCTCAAAATGCAATTGCAAGAAATTTAGGGATTTCAACATCTACGGTCCATAGTGTCATCAAAAGGTTCAGAGAATCTGGAGAAATCACTCCACGTAAGCCGCATGGCCGCAAACCAACATTGAATTACTGTGACCTTTGATCCCTCTGCAGCACTGTATCAAAAACCGACATCAATCCCTAAAGGATATCACCACATGGGCTCAGGAACACTTCAGAAAACCACTGTCACTAAATACAGTTTGTCGCTACATCTATAAGTGCAAGTTAAAGCTCTACTATACAAAGCGAAAGCCATTTATCAACAACATCCAGAAACGCCGCCTGCTTTTCTGGGCCCGAAATCATCTAAGATGGACTGATGCAAAGTGTAATAGTGTTTTGTGGTTTGACGACTCCACATTTCAAATTGTTTTTGGAAATATTCGACATCGTGTCATCCGGACCAAAGGGGAAGCCAACCATCCAGACTGTTATCGACGCAAAGTTCATAAGCCAGCATCTGTGATGGTATGGGGGTGCATTAGTACCCAAGGCATGGGTAACTTACACATCTGTGAAGGCACTATTAATGCTGAAAGGTACATACAGGTTTTGGATCAACACATGCTGCCATCTAAGCGCCGTCTTTTTCATGGACACTCCTGCTTATTTCATCAAGACAATGCCAAGCCACATCCAGCACGTGTTACAACAGCGTGGCTTTGTAAAAAAGGAGTGTGGGTACTTTCCTGGCCCGCCTGCAGTCCAGACCTGTCTCCCATCGAAAATGTGTGGCGCATTATGAAGCGTAAAATACGACAGCGGAGACCCCGGACTGTTGAACGACTGAAACTCTACGTAAAACAAGAATGGGAAAGAATTCCACTTTCAAAGCTTTAACAATTAGTTTCCTCAGTTCCCAAACGTTTATTGAGTGTTGTTAAAAGTAAAGGTGATGTAACACAGTGGTGAACATGCCCTTTCCCAACTACTTTGGCACGTGTTGCAGCCATGCAATTCTAAGTTTATTATTATTTGCAAAAAAAAATACAGTTTATGAATTTGAACATCAAATATCTTGTCTTTGTAGTGCATTCAATTGAATATGGGTGGAAAAGGATTCACAAATCATTGTATTCCTTTTATATTTACATCTAACACAATTTCCCAACTCATATGGAAACGGGGTTTGTATACTGGGGCTTTCAAAAATAATGAGTTAAATTATGTGATTAATCAAATAAAAATAGAGCATTCATCATGTACAAGACAATATTATTTGTATGTTATTGCACCCAAAAAGTACAACAACAGTTGTTTCAAATTTTCAAAATACATCCCGACTGGAATTAATATAATAAAATAAAATAAAAAACTGTTACCAAGTATTTGAGCAAGTAAATTACATACGTTCAAGTAAATGTTCTTGCATGACATTCTTACAGTAAAATTGCATCGGTGTATAAATATGTGGCTCTTTTATAAGTTAATTGAAATTAACAAATCAAGGAATAACTTCTGATTAGTAATGAGCAATCCAAATTCAAAAGTTTCATTAAACAGATTTTTTTAATTCATTAGATTGTCACATACACTAGGTGTGGTGAGATTATCCTCTGCATTTGACCCATCACCCTCACCCCCTGAGAGGTGAGGGGAGCAGTGGGCAGCAGCAGTGGCCAGGCCCGGCAATCATTTTTGGTCATTAAACCACCAATTCCAACCCTTGTTGCTAAATGACATGCCGAGAGTTAATGGGTCACATTTTTATAGTCTTTGGGATGACTCAGCCGGAGTTTGAACTCACGACCTACCTGACCCAGCAACACTCAGAACTGCAATAAACAGAGCAAATGAGGAGACACAAACACAACACAGAACAAACCAAAAGTAGTGAAACAAAAATTAATATTATCAACAACAGTATCAATATTAGTTATAATTTCAGCATAGCATTGATTAAAAATCCCTCATTGACATTATCATTTGACATTTATCAATCAATCAATCAATGTTTACTTATATAGCCCTAAATCACTAGTGTCTCAAAGGGCTGCACAGACCACCACGACATCCTCGGTAGGCCCACATAAGGGCAAGGAAAACTCACACCCAGTGGGACATCGGTGACAATAATGACCCAGTGGGACGTCGGTAACAATGATGACTATGAGAACCTTAGAGAGGAGGAAAGCAATGGATGTCGAGCGGGTCTAACATGATACTGTGAAAGTTCAATCCACAATGGATCCAACACAGTCGCGAGAGTCCAGTCCAAAGAGGATCCAACACACAGCAGCAAGAGTCCCGTTCACAGCGGAGCCAGCAGGAAACCATCCCAAGCGGAGGCGGACAAGCAGCGCAGAGATGTCCCCAGCCGATACACAGGCGAGCAGTACATGGCCACCGGATCGGACCGGACCCCCTCCACACGGGAGAGTGGGACATAGAAGAAAAAGAAAAGAAACGGCAGATCAACTGGTCTAAAAAGGGAGTCTATTTAAAGGCTAGAGTATACAAATGAGTTTTAAGGTGAGACTTAAATGCTTCTACTGAGGTGGCATCGCGAACTGTTACCGGGAGGGTATTCCAGAGTACTGGAGCCCGAACGGAAAATGCTCTATAGCCCGCAGACTTTTTTTGGGCTTTGGGAATCACTAATAAGCCGGAGTCCTTTGAACGCAGATTTCTTGCCGGGACATATGGTACAATACAATCGGCAAGATAGGATGGAGCTAGACCGTGTAGTATGTTATACGTAAGTAGTAAAACCTTAAAGTCACATCTTAAGTGCACAGGAAGCCAGTGCAGGAGAGCCAGTACAGGCGTAATGTGATCAAACGTTCTTGTTCTTGTCAAAAGTCTAGCAGCCGCATTTTGTACCAACTGTAATCTTTTAATGCTAGACATGGGGAGACCCGAAAATAATACGTTACAGTAGTCGAGGCGAGACGTAACAAACGCATGGATAATGATCTCAGAGTCTTTAGTGGACAGAATGGAGCGAATTTTAGCGATGTTACGGAGATGAAAGAAGGCCGTTTTAGTAACGCTTTTAATGTGTGCCTCAAAGGAGAGAGTTGGGTCGAAGATAATACCCAGATTCTTTACCGTGTCGCCTTGTATAATTGTTTGGTTGTCAAATGTTAGAGTTGTATCATTAAATATTAAATAGAGCATAGAGTTGTATTATTAAATAGAGTTCGGTGTAAAAATAAAAAAAAAGAACAATAGCGTCACAGTGGCTTGCACTTGCCTCGCATCTCATAAGCTTGACAACACACTGTGTCCAATGTTTTCACAAAGATAAAAGTCATATTTTTGGTTCGTTTAGTTGTTAAAACAAATTTACATTTTTGCAATCAGTTTATAAAACTTTGTCCTTTACAATTATAAAAGCTTTTTTTTTTTAAATCTACTACTCTGCTAGCATGTCAGCAGACTGGGGTAGATCCCGCTGAAATCCTATGTATTGAATAAATACAGAATCGTTTTGAATCGGAAAAATATCGTTTTTGAATCGAGAATCGCGTTGAATTGAAAAAATCAATATATAAACGGATCGCGACACCAAGAATCGATATTGAATCGAATCGTGGGACACCCAAAGATTCGCAGCCCTAGTTGATATGTTATGTAGTGAAGCTACGTAGCTTAACTACATGTCCCAAAAGCTTGGCTGTCGCGTCACTACTTTTTGAACCATGAGTGATTTTCTGTAGCTGAATTGTTTTTAGACCCATGTAGTAAGGTAGCTTATATCAAAGCTACAAGCTACAAAGAGAGAAAATGGACTGGGAATCGAAAAAATTTAAAATACAGAGAAAATATTACGACCTGGACGAAGGAGAACTTCCATACATACGGAGAAAATCTATAATGATTGGTCGGTGGTTCTTTGATGTTAATGAAGGTTCCCATTCATCCAAGTCATTGTCATCTCAGGCCATTCAATCGATCGCAACTGGACTGCCTGGTTTGTCGTGGAAGACGTTTTGCCGCTCATCCGAGTAGGCTTCATCAGTTTGTGCTCATAGATTTAGAATGGTCAGATCTAGTCCAGCGGCTGGTGCCAAAACCCCAAATATTTATACTCCAAAAACCATATGCATCAGGTCTATCTGAAAAATTCTGAATAATTTTTAACCAACACAACATTCCAGTACACTTCAAACCAGGCAACACCCTGATACAAAGACTAGTGCATCCTGAAGACCGGACACCACACACACACACACACAAAAACAATCTGGTGCATGAATTGATTTACGTGGACCCCGACTTAAACAGGTTGAAAAACTTTTTCGGGTGTTACCATTTAGTGATCAATTGTACGGAATATGTACTGAACTGTGCAATCTACTAATAAAAGTTTTAATCAATCAATCAATCAATCAATCAATCAATCAATATGCTATCTCGTGCAATTATGAATGCACTGATTCATATATTGGGGAAACAAAACAACACATGGCACAGCATAGGGCAAACTCTTCAGGCCAAGATTTAGCTGTCCACCTGCACCTCAGACAGAAACAGCACTCCTTTGACAACAAAAATGTACAGATTCTGAACAGGGAGGACAGATGGTATGAAAGAGGAGTGATGGAAGCCATCTATGTCAAGGTTGAAAAACCATCCCTGAACGGAAGAAGTGGTGTACGACACCACCTGTCTGCCACATACAACACTGTCCCTTCAATCATTCCTAAAAGACTCCAACAAATAACATGAGTTAAAAACATTCTGGTCCCAGAAAGGGACCAGAATACTATTTGTGCCATTTGTTTACAACTGAATAGAATGCTTACAGGGGGGATTCCGGCTATTTTGGACTGGTAGTCGTCGATCCACAGCGATCGTTCTCTCACACAATACCTCAATGCTAACGAGGGGAATTTACTCTTCAATGAATGTTGTTAGCTTTTACAGTTAAATTGCTCCATTGTATTAAAACAGTTTGTTTTTCTCACTACGATAGGGCGAAACCATCCTTGCCCAGGCACACCCTCCTGGTTTTCAAAGTATAAATATTTGGGGTTTTGTCACCAACCGCTAGACTAGATCTGACCAATCTCAGTCTATGAGCACAAATTGATGAAGCCTACTCGGATGAGCGGCGAAACGTTTTCCAAGACAGACCAAGCAGTCTAGTTGGATTGATTGAATTACTTGAGATGTTTGTTTGATGAGTCACAATTAGCTTAGTTTAGGGAGAGACATTACAGACTGGCCAATCAGAGGTAAGATAAGGCAGATAATCAAAACCAGGAATCAAAATCATAACACACACGCACAATTAGGGAGTCGGAAACAGAGGTACTCTTCAAACTGACGACTCCAAAAAAAAAGAAACATACTTGAAAATGGCAGAGGAATTCTCTCTTGCAGATTAAATGGTTTCTTTAGTGATGAAGACGACGTCCAGTCAACCTACAATAATATGTGTCCTTGGCCATATTAAGACAAATGTGTTTGTGTTTAGAGAAAACAATGTCCATAACCTTAGTTTTTAGTTGTTTACTCTGTAAAACAAAATCATGTCTACTCTATGCATTCACACAAAACAAGACACAATTAACACAAATTTAGGAACACACATGATGGTGAATTGAGTTTATGAAAAGTTTTTGCACATAACCAGTACCAACTGGTCCCAAGCGAAACACAAGTCATTGTTTTCTTTTTTCAAGATATAGAGATATTCTGTTGTTTGTTTATTTGTTTGTTTGTTTGTTTGTTTTTTACCGTAGGCATTATTAACATTATAGGAGTGGGCCACAGAACAGGCAAACTAAAATAAATTCATACAGTGGAGTGCAGGGACTCCTAGAAGGAGTTGTAGAGTGTTCCCAGCTAAATGACAGAGAGTTAAAAGTAATTGACCCTTATTGGGTCCATTTGTACATTCTCAGTTACATTAACATTGATATTTTACACGTCGGCCGACAGTTAGAAATACCGTTAAATGGGGGTCTGTAGCGTAATGCATCATCCTGGTGGTCATATTTATATATATATATATATATATATATATATATATATATATATATATATATATATATATTATATATTTAATGTCCAGGGTGTGCCGCCCAAGTGAAGCTGGAGCTGGGATAGACTCCAGCACCCCCGGCGATGTGTGTGTGCGTGTAGTTTTGATGTAGTGTGTTGTGTAGCTTGCTGCAATTCACTGGGGATAGCTTCCCCTGTAGTTTAGCTACAATTATTCGAGAGTAACTTGTAGCTCATAGTTTTCTACAATTTCCAAGTAGCTTGCCCATCACTGACTGTTTCCCATCCAACATGTTGTAGCTTGAGAGGTGCTGCAAAGAGGAATGAGTGAAACAGCACACAGATAGGTGTGTCAAGCCAGTGGCATTTTATTAAAAAATATTTGAGGCTGTAATTGCTGCCAAAGGTTCATCAACACCTTCATCAACATTGAGCAAAGGCTTTGAATACTTATGTATATGTGACTTTTGTTTTTGTTTTTTATCTTTTATCAAATTTAAAAGCGCTGTGAATACTTTCTAGATGCACTGTGCACTTACTTTTGTGAGATACTGCAGTGCATGTGTACTTAAAGTGAACACGGCCTCTTAACCTAAAGACGAGCTACACACCCTGCCTAGTTCTCACGCCTAAATTGCTGTCTGTCCCCTGCACAGACGCCACTGTGGTGAGCTACGACGGCAGCATGTACCTGAAGGTGATGCTGCCCAGGACGCTGCACACGGAGGCCGAAGACCTGTCCCTGCGTTTCATGTCCCAGAGGGCCTTTGGGCTGCTGGTGGCCACCACGTCACAACAGTCAGCAGACACCCTGCGCGTGGAGCTGGACGCGGGCCGACTCAAGCTGACAGTCAACTTGGGTAATGCTGCATCAGCAGATACGCCGGCAGATAATATCTCAGCTGACCTTTTTGCAGGAAGAGTAACCCCAGTTGGTGGTCTCCTGATATTAGTCTGCTGTCACACTCTCCCATACCATCATACTGAACAACTACAGTTGCTTTAAAAGGGACATACATCTCTTGATTTTTCCTGGATTTTTTTTTTTTCCTATTAAATTTAGCTCCAATTAGGGAATCGCATAAAACACAGATTGGGGGTTCTTTTGATAACTAGGGATTGTGATAATCAGTAGCTGCGTTTGATTAGCATTCAGTAGCTTATATACCGCTGCATGCACTTTCAAATGTAGGGTGCATTACTTACAATAGATATCAGAGATGTGGACTCGAGTCACGACTTGGACTCGAGTCAGACTCGAGTGATGAATTTGATGACTTTAGACTCAACTTGACAAAATGTAAAAAGATTTGCAACTCGACTTAGACTTTAACATTAATGACTTCACTTGGACTTGAGCCCTTTGACTTGAAATGACTTGCTACTTTCCCCAAAACCCAAAGATTAAAAAGTTATTCAGGAGCGCTCCGTATATTTCATTGTGCACGCGTGTCTGTCAGCGCGTACGTGCGATTACAGCGTGTGCGCTACTTGTCACTCCAAGAGCCAATCAAACGAGATGCACCTTGTTTTCGTCCTACAGCATTCATCCAATCGAATTGCAGGAAAACCAATGAACAAAAGCTCTCAAATAACGTGCCAGTGAGGAAAAATGATGCCGAAAATTGTTTCGTTCGGGTATTAAAACTACGACTTTGTCAACAAAAACAAATTCCAGTATGCAAAGCATGCGGTTCGAAGATTACAGACAGAGACGCAACAACTTCCAATGTCGTTCGACATTTGAAGTTGCACAATGAAGGGTAAGGTTTGAATGTAAGCTAACGTTTATTGGCTGAGTAATGTTACTTTTATTTGCTGTGTAGTTAAATCAGTGAGGCTGTAAACGCACTGCTAACGCTATAACCATAGACATCTTATAAGTAGACGCAGCATCGACCGCTACTGCCTACTGACGTTGACGAGACAAGGGCGGGGCCACCATCTTGGAGGGGTGATCCACTCCACTCAGTGCAATACATTTGGCAGGAGCAATGAACTGTCAGCGCATTTAATTAATTTTCCCTCACTGAATACCACTTTCACGCGCTTTTTTGTCGTACGTATAACTACGATAAAGGACACATGTTTTGGGGTGTTCATAGTTTGCTTAACAGTAATAGAATATTCTTATATGCTATAAGTGACCAGACGTCCAAGATCCATCCATCCATTTTCTACCGCTCATTCCCTTTGAGGTCGCGGGGGGCGCTGGTGCCTATGTCAGCTACAAACTGGCGGAAGGTGGGGTACACCCTGGACAAGTCTCTACCTCATCACAGGGCCAACACAGATAGACAGACAACATTCACACTCACATTCACACTCACATTCACACACACTAGGGCCAATTGAGTGTTGCCAATCAACCTATCCCCAGGTGCATGTCTTTGGAAGTGGGAGGAAGCCGGAGTACCCGGAGGGAACTCACGCATTCACGGGGAGAACATGCAAACTCCACACAGAAAGATCCCGAGCCCGGGGTTGAACCCCAGACTACTCAGGACCTTTGTATTGTGAGGCAGACGCACTAACCCCTCTCCCACCGTGAAGCCCCACGTTCAAGATCAAAACTGGCAATTTAATCCCAGAGAAGGGGGGAAAAATGGTCAGCTATTTTTAAATTGAAGAAACAATATGATTAGATGTTATATACACGTGTATATTCTACATAAACAATGTATGAATACATTAGATATCTATATATCTTACGGACCTATAGAATGTATCCCTGGTGCTGCAACAGCAGAGTTTATTCTGTCTTGACACTTTGTATTGATATTTTGTATTACATTCTTCCCTTAAATGATCATGTTTACAGTGATTGTTTTATACGTATTTTTCATGTATGTTGCTTTGGATAAAAGTTTCTGCCAAATACTTAAACATATATAAACACTTGAAAGTATTTATATCACCTAAAACCACCAATCTGTTTCACTGGATTCAGTATAAAAGCAAAGTCTGTCTTATCCAACAATGTTAGTATTTGAATAGTGTTACTTGAAGACTTATTGATGGTTACTATTATACTGTTAAGAGATAATTGTCTTATATTTTGCCTAAAATTGGAATGCATCATAATCAGTGGCGGCTGGTGAATTTTGTTTTAGGTGGGGCTGAAAATTTGTAAACCAAACACTTGGCGTCATCCTTCCCCAGAAGATTTCTTTGTGATGTTCACATATAAATATTGAAGATATTTGCTCTTTCTAAACTTTGTGGTAATATTCTTTTCACAAAATACAACCAATAGTATGTTAATGTTAAATCTTACTTGTGAAAAGTAATCCTCCGATTTTTATTTTCAACAGTCCGCTCATTTGAGCAGGAAAACGCTGAACACCAGCCCAGCATCTTTGTTGTCTACCTGTCAAGTGTCAGTATAGGCTGCTCGCCGGCTCTTCATTACCACTTCAAGATGGCGGCCAAATTGCTCGCGTCACAGCAGCCAATGCTGCGTCAACTTATAAGATGTCTATGGTTATGACGTCATTGCAAACACTACAATCTGTTGCGTCCACTGCAGTTCGCTACCTTATTCATACTTTTTGTCAAGTGATTTTTTTTTTTAAGCAGGGTTGCATGAGATACCTATACATAACGTTACGTTAGTCAATGTATCACACACAGTAACGTAACATTAGACGGCGGTCAGCAGCATCGCGTGTTTTAGCCACCTACAAAAAGACAAACATAGTCAAATAAAGGTCAGTTAAAATGTATACTATATTAAGAATATGAGTACATATTCCATAGGGCCCTGACATCTAAAAAGTACAACTCCGTTCATTGTTATGTTCTTGTATTTGTTACATAAACACACATACAGTATGAGATGAGATCAATGAGATAAGGTAAGAACAGGATAGAAACTACTGTGGAACTAGTTACAATGCAATATGCCATTGAAATACAATGTTAACACTTTTGTGCAAATAAGTACAGTTGCACTTGTTTTTTCAAATGTTTTATTCCGTAAAGGAATGAGTTAAATGTTTAAAATAACTGGTTAATAGTGCTATTATGAAGTCCAATGTCAGCACTATATTTTTTTTATAATAAATACATACAGCGTTTTAAAAGCATACACAGTCTGTATAAATATATTAGTCTTTGGGTAACAGGACTTAAAATGACTCGAAACTCAAAATGCAGGATTTGGGACTTGACTTGAGACTTTCCAGTCTTGACTTTGGACTTGACTCGGGACTTGCCTGTCTTGACTCGGTACTTGACTCGAGACTTGAGGGCAAAGACTTGAGACTTACTTGTGACTTGCAAAACAGTGACTTGGTCCCACCTCTGGTAGATATTGGTGTAAATTAAACACGTTAACAATATTAACACGTTAATGCTTATTAATCCACCATTATTATTCATCTGAATAATCCACCTGGAGTGCAGAATGACTCAAAATCCTAAGAATTGTCTTTGGCAACTCATTTAGGGCAGTCTTTGCAAATAGGGTTCGGAAAAAAATGCATGGTTTATGCGGCAGGGGGAGGCTGCAGAACCTGACAAAACAAGATGGAAGACGACAAATAACACGTTTGAACCTATCTGGGAAATATTTGTATATGGCACACTGAGGAAAGACTTTTCTTTACAACTTCCATCGTAAAATAGCATTTTAATAACACACAATTATTAACAGGTCCACATTAATTCTGATAAATGTTTGTTTAGAAAAACAGTTTTTTTTGTTCACATATAAAGTTGTGGTCAAAAGTTTACATACACTTGTAAAGAACATAATGTCATGGCTGTTTTGAGTTTCTAATAATTTCCACAACTCTTTTTTTGTGTGATAGAGTTATTAGAGCACATACTTCTTGGTTACAAAAAACATTCATGAAGTTTGGTTCTTTTATGAATTTATTATGGGTCAACTGAAAATGTGACCAAATCTGCTGGGTCAAAAGCTTACATACATAAATGTTATTATCTGGTTACATTAAATTAAATTAGATTAGATAGTACTTTATTTATTCCTTCAGGAGAGTTCCTTCAGGAAAATTAAAATTTTCAGCACAATCCCATTCAAGATCAGACAAAAATTACAGGTAGACAGAACAGGATCGCTGACAGGTCTGCCGGCTTCCAGCGGCCCTTACAAAAAAAGATAAGATACAGGTAAACAAGGGGGGGATGGGAAAAAAAAATGAATATTAAAATAAAATAAAATAAAATAAAAAAATTGGTCTAAGCCTGGGCCCTGGAGAGGGTGTCCAGACTGAGGCCAATGGAAAAAAACAACAACAACTCATAGCCATAGTACACATCCCTCTTACATTCGTGTAAGAGGGAAACAACAAACATAAAAGAACACAAAGGACATTAAAGACATTAAAGCTGCGGATGCAACCAGCCACTTCTACATACAGCTATGAATAAAAACTAAAAGAAACATATACACTGTGGTGGCCTCTGCGGTGTTCCACGCCATCGTCCGCTGGGATGGAGGGAGCATGGCCAGAGACAGGAGCAGACCCAACAAAGCAACCAAGAGAGCCGACTCCACTCTCGGCCGCCAACCAACTCTCGGCCAGTGTCCGGTCCGCATGGATGAGCGAGGATACATCCAAGGAGACTGAGGTGTCCGACACCTGCTCACCCAGCCAAGACACCGTGATGCCTCTCTGTCCCGGCACACAGTGCCAGCTCCGCAGCCCTGTCCCCTCATCCACATCTCCTCCAGTCCCTCCAAACCTACTCTGGTGTGGCAGAGACCCAGCAGCTGGTCTCCATGGCCAAAAGGCTCCCGGGAGGCAGATCCAGAAGTCCACAACAAAGCACCGCAGAGGTCACGAAAGTCCCAAAGGGTCCTGGACCAAAAGGCAAAAAAAATATAATAACACATGAAAACAAGAGGGAAACACAAAAGGATGACACAGGAGCACAGAGCTCCTGCCAACAGTAGCCACTACAGCAGCGCCATCTTGAAAAAAACATGTCCCTTGGCAAGACCACAGAACTTTCCTACAGAAGGTCTTGTCTTTGTCCATGTGATGTCAGATGAAACAAACATTGAGCAACGCTCCGCAATATGTTTGGAGGAGAAAAGGTGAGGCCTTTAATCCCAGGAACACCACCCTACCGTCAAACATGGTGGTGGTAGTGTTATGCTTTGGGCCTGTTTTGCTGCCAATGGAACTGGTGCATTACAGAGAGTAAATGGGACAATGAAAAAGGATGATTACCTCCAAATTCTTCAGGACAACCTAAAATCATCAGCCCAGAGGTGGGGTCTTGGGCGCAGTTGGGTGTTCCAACAGGACAATGACCTCGAACACACGTCAAAAGTGGTAAAGGAATGGCTACATCCGGCTAGAATTAAGGTTTTAGAATGGCCTTTCCAAAGTCCTGACTTAAACGTGTGGACAATACT
This sequence comes from Nerophis ophidion, assembly GCF_033978795.1. Classification (NCBI taxonomy): domain Eukaryota; kingdom Metazoa; phylum Chordata; class Actinopteri; order Syngnathiformes; family Syngnathidae; genus Nerophis; species Nerophis ophidion. Next base: position 56,514,607 of record NC_084614.1, read on the forward strand.
GAAGAATCAAGTCCATGTCAGAAAACCAACAAATTTAGCTGAACTGCACCAATTTTGTCAAGAGGAGTGGTGGAACCATCCACCAGAAGCTTGTGAATGGCTACCAAAAGCGTCTTATTCCAGTGGAACTTGCCAAGGGACATGTAACCATATATCAACATTGCTATATGTATACTTTTGACCCAGCAGATTTGGTCACATTTTCAGTATACCCATTATACATTCATAAAAGAACCAAACTTCATGAATGTGTTTTTTGTGACCAACAAGTATATGCTCCAATCACTCTATCACAAATAAATAAGAGTTGTAGAAATTATTGGAAACTCAAGACAGCCATGACATTATGCATTATGTTCTTTACAAGTGTATGTAAACTTTTGACCACGACTGTACATGGTGTTAAAGGGGAATTGCGCTTTTTTTGGAATATTGCCTATTGTTCACAATCATGAGGATGTCGCAGTTGCTTGTATAGATAGCCCTTTGAGACACTTGTGATTAAGGGCTATATAAATAAACTTTGAATGATTGATTGATTGTGAGAGACAAGAACACACATGTATATTTTTTGGGATTTTAAAGATGATAAAAACGCTTGGAAGATGCAGCTAATAGGAGTCCTCAAAGACAATTTCAAAACCCTCCATTATCATTTTATATACACACTTCAAGTCTATATATAATTTAGTAACAGACACATTTATAATAATATGTAATATGTACAATATTTACCGTATTTTTGTCATTTTAGGCACAGACATAATTTATTATTCAGTGGATTGATTTAAATTCCTGTAGCTGTCCTTTCCGACTTCCTACAACCAATTTGTTCCCACTCCCGGAATCAAACACGTGTGGTTTCTAACAGCAGACTTTGTAACAAACAAGAAAGATGACTATTTTTGGACAAATGAGGATTATTAACTTTATCTTTTTGAAACTAAAAATACGCAGGATGAACTACTGCTAATAAAAGCGAGCATGAAGAAGAGGCTAAAACGTTGGAGCAGACTGAGTGCGAAAGAGTGCGACATGGTCACGCTGCGAATCTGGACCTTTGAGCCACACTGTGCCGAATTAATGGATTGTTTACCCAAATCAACTCAAAACATCCCCGCCCAGCTGGACCAAACGGACAACTGTCCATCGAATAAGTCACACTTTATATCGATCATGGTACAGGCAGCACATCACTGTACACTAAACTTACAGTACATACGCTATAGACCTCGCTGTGTACAGACAAAACATGAAATGTGGGCTAATACTTTACAGATACGGCCCCATGATTGGTTATGTTTTTCAGTCAGTACAGATTGATGTCATATCGTAATGTTGTGCATTACACACTCATACCTGTTTCGTCCTGACGTAGAAGTTAGCTTATGTCTTTCCGTCGTTAACTGTTACAGCTAATACCCTAGCACGCCAATGTCTTACTACACTAGAATAAGAGTTCCTCAGTGTTCGCTCTTACAATAACAATGTCACTACAGTTTGGTATATTACACAGGTTACGGAATGTAAATGAAAAAAAAACAATTTTTTGAGGGTTTTTGACTGCATTTTTAAAGTGATTTAAAGGTAGGATGGATTGCTCCCATCCTACGATTTTTAGGTAAGTTGCGGAAAAAAACTAAATACTTTTGTCTTCTTGTCTCTCATAAGGATTGTGAACAATAGGCAAAATTCCAAGAACAAAAAGTGAGTCACCCTTTAAAGGTGATTAATTATCAATTAAATAATTACTTCCCTCTTTTTCTTGAGGCGCTTTGCTCAAGCAAAATGAAATACCATTAATATTAGGGATGTGAATCTTGCAACAACTCACAATTTGACTCATTTCCGAGTCTCTGTGTGTCGTTTCAATTCAGGATTGATTCTCAATTTAAATCCAATCTGGCAATATAAAATTTAGTATAAAAACTATTGTAAAACTTTTCAAGATGTTATGAGTTACAAAAGTATATTTTGGCTGCTATATACATGAAGTGAGTATGCACGGAGATGTCCTATAAATGTATTTTTAAAACAGATTTTTAAAAATCAATTTTCTAAAATTATTAATCGATTTAGAGTCAGAATAAATAGGAATGCGATTCATGTGTGAGTCGTTTTTTCTCAACACTCTTAGTTACAGTAATATGGCTTACTAATGGATGGTATCTAATTTTCTATGATAAAAATGAATCCACAGCAACCACTGCGATTAGAGGGGAACTTCACTTTTTGGTAAATTTCGTTCACAATCATTATTGAAAAACAAGACGAAGGGTGTATTTAAAAAAAAAAAAAAAAGCGTTTTAACTCGTTAAATTATTAAAATAAGTAGAAATGTAAATACAAGTCTGCTTACAATGGAGCCAATGGGAGGTCCTCTATTCCGTCATCCACCATAAATCCCTCTCTATAACCATCCAAAAACCGCCAACAATACTCTATTTACCTTTCGTGACTTGAATATTTACCAAGCATTAGCTATATTGTAATTATAAGTGCTAACGCAGACAAACTATTTATAGCAGCACCGTCATCACAGAGAGGTAACTAGCTTGTGTTGCTATGTAGACATGATTGACTGGGGAGCTTCTTTCTCGTCTCAAAGCTGGTGAAAGTGTATCATGGATCATAAATAATGCCTCTCACTTTGATAGTATAAGGATGAGGACATACTCCGACGAGTTGGTCAACTTTGGCATCCAATTTAAACCCCGAAATGGCGAGAAAGACACGAAAAGTTGCTTGGTTCAACCCCCGCTTTGTCTTTGCAAGGATTATGAGTCATTTTTCATCTGGGAAAATCCCAGCATTCAAAGAAAAAAAAAGTCGCCATCCTAGTTACAGCAGATAGTAATCAGTAAAGTTGTGAAAGGAAAAAGAGAACATTGTGATGCCTTTTTTAAATTAATGCGCCGCCGAATGCTTAAAATGATCAAAATACGTAAATATTAGATGTTCTTTTGAATGTGCCTGTTACTACATTACATATATACTTAACACATGTACTGTATATGAAACCTTAATGGAGGTGTTTGAATGTTTTTTAAGCGCTTTATTGGCAGAATAGAGCGGATCCCGTCGACTCCATTGTAGGAGGATGTTTGATCGCATTTATTTACGATTTAGTATACACAAAAAAATTAAAAACATTTTTATTTGTCCTACATAGAGATTGTGAATCATAGGCAAAATTACCCCCAAAAAGTTGAGTTTTCCTGATTAAAATATTAAATCAATTATTAGCCCAAACAGCATTATTTTATTTGTCCAAAGTTTAAATGTCACCTGCTCGTGTCGTTTGTGTGCTTTAAGTAATTTAACAACTGGGATTAATTAAAGCATTTGAGGTCTTAATTTTTTATATGTAACAGTTGCAATTATGTTCTATTATTCTCTGTAAATGTTTAAATAATTATGATAATAATAAATAAATGAAAAATGTATATATACATATCCACATGATCTGAATGGTCTAAAGATGAGAGTGTAAGTCATTTTAAATGTCTTTGTGATGTTATTATAGTTTTTTTTTGGCATAAACCACAAGAGATTGTTGCCTTTTTAAGCAACTATGGTCTTCTCTTTCTGTCTCTGCCTGTCTCACACTCCGTTGTCTGTCTGTCTCTCTCTCTCTCTCTCTCTCTCTCTCTCTCTCTCTCTCTCTCTCTCTCTCTCCCTCTCCCTCTCCCTGAGTTCATGCTGTGGTCAGGTCCCGTCTGACCGTCTCTCAGCTCTTTCAGCCCTTCTATGGCTTGTCTGCAGTTCAAGGAGAAGGCAGTCAGAGACAACATTTATCATCACTTGTCACATAATACCCTTAGTGGCCATTGTACGGACTTGGCCACTTCACGTACACAGGCCGGTCACGTTTAGAGTTGTCTCGCTGGGATCAGGGTGTGCCATTAATGCACACAAGCACACACACACACACACACACACACACACACTGTGGTCTCTGGCTGTCTGTATCCACTGCTCTGTGATGGTTGACAGCTCGAGAGCACTTCTCAGCCACGTGATGTAGCCTATTCATGCACTTGCATGGGTTTCATTATTCACAACATGCAAATAATTAGTTAGCGGGGATCTATTTCCAGCCCAAGTGAATTATATCTAGGATTTTAGATGACTTTAAGCGCCTGTAGGCTCAGGCAAATGGCAGCAGACCGCAGTGGCAGGTTCAGCGTGGCTGCAGGTTGTGCAAATCGCCTCTTTCCTCTGCAGTTAACGTGCAAAAAGCATTTGCGCCATGCAGACCCTCAGTATGAGCAGGAAACATCTCAGCTCACTTCAGTGCAATGGTGAAGAAGGAGCTTGGTTGGCTTGGGAAAACACATTGTCAAATATTTGATTAGGAAAAACAATAAAGCAATTTAATGAATTGATTAATTATTTTTTATTTTTTTTAATCCAGTTTTTAGTCTGCTAGCCATACCTCCTGTATTTTACACACTGACAGGTCAACATATTAAGTACACCTGCACAATGTACTACGTTCCAAAAGAAACATTTAATGTCAGAAGAGGTTTTCACTGACCGATTGTTCAATATTTGTATTTTCTCTAAATGGCACCGGTAGACTTCAGGGGAGGGGCAGCAGCTTGGAAAAATAAAAATAAACAGATTTTTAAATTTTTTCCCCAAAAAAACTAATTTCCTATATATTTAAAGGCAATGTTTAGTTCCCACTGTAAACAAGTAAACCGCTGAAAGACTATTCAGAAAATGATATTAAAAACACAATTGCCTATGCATTTGATTATTAGATTTGTTTTATACAATGTGATGGACAACTAACTTTGAAACCACAGTTCAAGGTGACAAGCAGATATTTATTTATTTTAGAGTTTGTACATACATTTTTTTTCTATCTGAGTTATTACATTAAAAATGATAAGTACTTTATTGACACATTCAGTTCCAGTATTTCACAGACCACATGAACTGATGCTGCGGGCCAAATACGTGATATACACAGTAAATGAAACTGGTGTGGTACTGCAGCTGAATTATCTTATTTAGTAAACTTGAAACATAATTATAAACATGCTGATAATAAGTGACATTGTGGAGGGGTACCTAATGAAGTGTCCAGTGAGTGATTTAAAAGACAGGTTTTAGAGACACGTGAGCTCTAAAAAGGTCATGTGGAGGTACTTTAGCTGTTGTGGCCATTACCTCCACTTCCAATGTATAGGCCATTGGCCTGAGTCTATGCGTTTTGCACACCATCCCCAAAGCGAGTATCGCCATGGTAACTGCCTTCCATTCTCCGATACCAGGCGACACAATCCGAGGTGGTAACAGTGCGAGGGAAACGAGTGTTTCACCTCTTCTTTCAAAGTGCTCATTGATCGGCTACATTCCCCCGTAGCGCACGCTGAGATGTTTCCTTCCATTCACTGTTTCTTCTCTTAATGACATTTGCACCGCGGGTGGGAGGAAAGGGGCGCTTTAGACTCTCGAGGCTGTCCCCGGATGGTGGGCTCTGAGAAGCACTCACGTGTTCTGCAGAATTGTACCATGAAGGATGTGAAATATGCTCTCCTCCCTCTATTTTATTTCCTTCTGTTAATCTCACCATCTCACTCTCTTTCTCACCAGATTGTATCAGGATAGACTGTAACCTCAGTAAGTGTCTCCTACCGTTTTTACACTATTGTGATGCCAAACAAAACACAGCTGCTCATATGTGAAGCTAACATCCTTGTTGCTCTACAGTGTGTGCCTAAATCTCACCTGACAGAATATCGGTTACGCCTGCATTATCCAATGCTGTCAACACGTGGGGTCAATGAAATAACTCATTTGTATTTAATTTTCCACAATATTTTTGTTATTGTAGTTGTAGTCTGCAGTGATGTGAAGTTGCACTGCATCCTACTGTACTGTCTTGTTTTAAACTAAATAGAGTAATGAAAATATTAGACACATTTCACAATATTACGTAGTGCACCTCTGAATCTTTGTAAAATACAATCATTATTATTTATAAACCGCTATTTTTGATGATTGACGATTTAGACGATAGATCACTTTGGTTTTAGATTGGGCAGGTGTTTAGTTTAGTTATTATTGTTATTAATATAATAGTAATAGCAATATTAGGTTGTTTTTTTTAATAATTTACTTTTTTGCAATAACCTTGGAATGGCAGGATAAAAATGTGTGCCAAACAGTTTAAGAATATGAATAATAATACTTGTAATGGTAATCATAATAATTGAAATAATACATTTAATATTACTATAAATAATAACAATTGTTATTATTATTATTACTATTATTATTATGGATGTTTTACAATATTAATAATAATACCTACAATAATGCCAATTACTATTATTTTTATTATTGCTACTGCCATCATTAATAACAACAATACTAATACAAATATGTTTATAATAACAACCATAAAAAGATGTATTATGTGTAAAAAAATTAATTGTATTATAATAATTATAATGTCATATGAATTTTAATAACCACTATCAATCATGTTGTTATGTTTTTATTATGATGAATATTAGTATTTGTAGTAATTACAATAATAATTATTATAATGGTTACAAAGATAATTATTATTACAAAAATCGTTATTATTAATATTATTATTATTGATGTTTTTACTAGAAGAATAAAATAACAATTGTTGTTATTATCATTATTATAAAACTAACAACATTTTTAATTCCTATTAATAACTATTATATTATTGAATATATTTATTATTAAAAACATATATAAACATTATACAGTATAATAATTTAATAGGAATTATAATAATCATCCTTAATGGTGTATTATCAATATTAGTATTATTGTTATTATTATTTATACAGTAATATTAGTATTATATTTTCAGTATGCTTTTATTTTTCCTTATTTTATTTATTTATTTTTTAAATAATTTACTTTCTTGCAATAACCTTTTTTGTGGAATGGCAGTATTTTCAATCATGGTCTTGTTTTTTATGATAATACAATTGCACCTACTATTGTGGTTCTTTTCTAAGGCCATGCCTTTGCCTTTCATTGATCCACATTTGAGAGTAAATGTATACATCCGATATAAGACACTTCACCCTTGCTCCTGATGGGTGTTGGTTAGCGCCATGCATGGCAGCTCCCTCCATCAGTTTGTGAATGTGTGTGTGAATGGGTAAATGTGGAAGTAGTGTCAAAGCGCTTTGAGTACCTTGAAGGTAGAAAAGCGCTATACAAGTGCAACCCATTTATCATTATTTATTTATTTATATTCCACACTTGGCATCCAACATAGTCCTGTGACCAATTAGCTCACATTACTGATGTCTGTCGATAATAGCATGAGTAAACAGCATTTATCTTTTGTGAGAAAAGCCCGACTCATCCTCAGTTTATACATGGCGCTGTGTTGCTAATCCCACTCTAGCAGCAGAGCTGAAGATTATACTGCCGTGCATCTAATCAATAGATGAGTATGAGACAAGATTATCGGGGCCATCAGGAGGAAGAGAGCACTGCTTGCTGCCAATTCATCCCATTTAGAGCCGACTCTCTCACTGCTGAAAGATGATCTATTTATAGATACTTTAATCATGATATGTCTGGTGGAATACTCTTATGCAAATTTAACTGAATACATGTTTGAATCAAACCAGTCTTCCTGCATCACCACTCATTTGCTATCCTGCGTTAATTCAAGATGACGTTGCCACTTTCATCGGTAACTGTTAAAGACTAGGTCAGCCTAAAACTACACCATCCAGTATGCTGGAGACAGAAACATAATACAATTAATAACAGTTTTTGTATGTTCAAAATACATGACTTTATTGTATTGTTTTATGGAATGGATTCATTAGACTATTTTGGAGTTATTGCTGTTATCTGAAAGATGCAGTCTTGACTACAGCGTATAAAAGTACCAAAAAGCACCCTCTCTGATATATACCATGCAAAATGTCTATGGATTCTATGTACAGTCATTACAATATTTGGTTGCCAGCCACAAGCTATTCATGTAGGATTTATGAAAACAATAGCATCCACTTTTGACTGTGTATTTTCAGTATGTAAGTTGTTTTATTTGACAGGATGCATCATGCTCAACATCAAACAAATCTTTAGAAAACGGGTTCTTAACCTTTTTGACCTCTCGGCCCAAACTTTCAACGACAGAGGGACTCAGGGCCCGCTAAAATATTAACACTGGATTAGGAATGTTGCTCTTGATTTTAATCATATTTAATGGTTATATCTTACCTACTTATAGTTTAACAGAATACAATTTGTCAAATGATATGAAACCATTTGTTAATCACAAAGTTTATTATTAAGGCTTAAATCAGGCTGATTACCCAAATAAATACTACTGTAATCAAATATACTGCAAAAGAAGGAACTCATATAAACTGATGAAAAATAGGTGTTGATACAATTACGCAGAGTTGAAATAAATAAGTTCTTATGAAGTTAATTTTTAAAAAGTATTATTATGTTTCTTATCTAAATTAAAGTGCAAATGACAAAACAGCTCCATCACCTTAGTCATTATATTTGCGGTTAAGAAACTTCATTGTAACTTTAGCGCCAGACTTCTGTTTGTTTGATATTGTCATTACTACCACAAGTGGCAGAAAAGTGTATTACAACTGTACACCATACGACCATTTTTTGCCGACCCTCACATGGCCCTATGGTTAATAAATACTGCTTTAGAGCATATTGGGAGTTAAATCACCAAAAATGCATCCTGGGCTTGGCCACCACTGCTGCTTACTGCTCCCCTCACCTCCTAGGGGGTGATCAAGGGTGATGGGTCAAATACAGAGAATATTTTCGCCACACCTAGTGTGTGTGTGTGTGTGTGACAATAATAGGTACTTTAACTTAACTTTACCAGTGGTACATCCAAGGTTCATCCAGTTGTTTGTGCACATGTTGAGATTTAGAATGCATTTTTCTCATTGAAAATATAAATACAGCTTTAGAGCATATTGGGAGTTAAATCACCAAAAATGATTCCCGGGCTTGGCCACCACTGCTGCTCACTGCTCCCCTCACCTCCTAGGGGGTGATCAAGGGTGATGGGTCAAATACAGAGAATATTTTCGCCACACCTAGTGTGTGTGTGTGTGACAATAATGGGTACTTTAACTTAACTTAACTTTACCAGTGGTATATCCGAGGTTCATCCAGTTGTTTGTGCACATGTTGAGATTTAGATTATATTTTTCCCATTGAAATTATAAACGATCCTTAAGGCTGTTTTAAGTAACATTTTAAGACATTCAATTGTGAAGTGTAAAAAGAAGATAGCGGCTGTATGACAAAACAGTTACATAAAAAATGACATATTAAAGACGTGTCGAGAGTAAAGGCGTATGGATTTTAACTTTATTTCAAGTGTAAACAGAAGTTAACTGCCATTATTACTTTAAGGTGATTTGGTCTTGTTACGTTATTGATTTTGTACTGAGCAGCCATGGCAAACATGTGTTGCTATAGTTTACATGTTCTATTGTGTAGTAATCAACACACTTTTCCTCTAGGACAGCGGTTCTCAAACTAACTACCGCCCCAGAAAACACCTGGCTCTCCAATTACAACCATTATGACCCACATTAAAATAGAGTAGCACACTAGGCCTATGTATTCATTAAAACAAGTCAGGGGTTTTATTTAACAATTAATATTAATATTTGTGGCCAGTATAACATAACATACAATGCACAAACAACATCAAACAATTGATACATAAACATTTACAGACGTCTTTTGGCGTACCCCTAGATGGAGCCACTAGTGGTATTCATACCACAATTTGAGAATCACTGCTCTAGGTCAGTGGTTCTCAAATGGGGGTACGCGTACCCCTGGGGGTCCCTGACGGTATGCCAAGGGGTACGTGAGATTTTTTTTTTATATTCTAAAAATAGCAACAATTAAAAGATCCTTTATAAATATATTTATTGATTAATACTTCAACAAAATATGAATGTAAGTTTGTAAACTGTAAAAAGAAATGCAACAATGCAATATTCAGTGTTGACGGATAGATTTTTTTGTGGACATGTTCCATAAATATTAATGTTAAAGATTTCTTTTTTTGTAAATCAATGTTTAGAATTAAGTTCATGAATCCAGATGGATCTCTATTACAATCCCCAAAGAGGGCACTTTAAGTTGATGATTACTTCTATGTGTAGAAATATTTATTTATAATTGAATCACTTGTTTATTTTTCAACAAGTTTTTAGTTATTTTCACATCTTTTTTTCCAAATAGTTCAGGAAAGACCACTACAAATGAGCAATATTTTGCACTGGTATACGATTTAATATTGTATTTTACTTCTTTATTTCTTTTTTTCAACCAAAAATGCTTTGCTCTGATTAGGGGGTAGTTGAATTAAAAAAATGTTCACGGGGGTACATCACTGAAAAAAAGTTTAGAACCACTGCTCTAGGTAACTGCCCGGGTTGAGACCCTCTTTTGGCCTCCCCATCTTCCTTGCGTGGGGGGGAATGTTTGTGCATGTGGCCCGTATCTAAAAACACCAGTGATGGTACCTTTGTGTGGCGGCATCATTAAAGAGTAAAAAATTCCATGAATGTGTCAGACACCATTTTTTTAATCAATTTTTTTATTCTACAAGTTAAAATAATATTGTATTATTGTCATTTTGTCTCATGGTGATCTATTGATTTGATCAGGGTCATATTTATTAGATAGTTAATGTTGCATTTAGACACATTTGGGTGCAAATAATCAATCTATTATAATGATAGGAGTGTATCAATGCAGGTAAGTTGTGTGTGCACATGTGTTTTTGTGTATTCACGTGTGTGGGTGTGTTGCATTGCAGTGAGCAGTAAAATAAGGAAAACATTTGTAAAAAATAGTAAAAAGTGCAGAAATGGCATGGAAAAATATGTTTTGAAAAAAGGGTGTTGTCTTATGATACCTCAGCCCAGTCACATGCTCCTTTCCTCCAGCAGATGGCACTGTACCAGCATGGAAAGAATGCCTGAGAACTTATCATCTGCACCACAGCATTTATTTCCAAAGGAACTTATTAACCCAACAGCTGTAATGATGGGTGCATGATTTGTCGAATAATTTGATGAGGAAAAAAATTAGAGGCACCCAATTAGCTGCCTAAATTATTTAGCAGATATCATTTGCGGATGGGGGTGTGGGGGGAATATTTACACAAACTTCATTACAGAATGAAGACTTCACATTCACTAAGCAGGGGTCTAGACTGTTCGAAAATGGGAATTGGGGACACAGCCCATCTGCAGCATCAAGACGAGCCAAGCACAGCTGGAAACTTAGTAGGCACTTATTGTTGGAAGTACCAGCACCTCGTTGGGATTGGAGGACTAGTTTTTCCAGAGTTACATAATCGGCACGCTTTGATTGGTGTACAGATCCAAGCGCCCTCTTAAAGATCACCTACAAAATGACGCGCTATCTTTCCAGCTATCAGTGGAGATCAAAACGGACAAAATCTCCCTTTTTTTAGTGCTCTCATGCGCAACAAAGCAACTTACGTTCAAAGGAGTGCTAATAATACCCTATGGTCTATTTATCGTCCTTTAACAAAACAAATACTGTACTATAAATTCCCTCATCGGTCACCTCCCCACTGAGAAGCGAACATAAATTAATACGTGGCACCTGCACTCCATCATCGCTTCCACCATAAGATCCAATCATTATGTGTTCATGAAGGAAATTTACAGTCAATCTTTCAATATTTGTGTTGCACGTGGTTGCTTTCGAACATACTGTTGTAGATAATCCATCATATGTAGAGAGAGCAGGCGCCAATCCGATCGATACTGCTACGTATGTGCACCAATGGTCAAAAGCTCCCCCGTGTTGCATCTCCCCAGGGATAAAACGGCAAAAGTGCACGGGAACCGGTTGATGTTTCGCCATTTATTGTCCTCTGCGCGTCCCCTGTAATTGTGCACCCAGAGCTCAATTAGACTGACAAACCCCCCTAGGCCCAGTCAAGCTTAGGCATGGCCAATTAGTTTCCCAAGCGATGTCAGAACTCCTTTGAACCGGCGTGTCGGCTTGTTGCGCCGCCACTGATTCAGGATGACGGTGCTGCAGTAGCAGGCTTCTGCGCCTTGACCTATTTTGAAAGCGGCGAGTAAGCCATAGAACATAGGCGAATATACGGGACTAAGACCGAGCCTTTTTATGTCCTCCCTGTGGGGGGAAGGGGTGTTCAAAAAATAAAAAAAAGGGTTGGCTCAGATTTTCACCAAGGCGTTAACAGTTAGCAGGTCACCTTCCAGTTTTAAAAAGGATGACTTAAGATGATTAGACCATACCATTTTATAGGATGGGGGGAGTGATTCCATATTGACACCCATACTAGAAAGCGCTTTAACAAATGTTGGAGTGCTGATCTTTATCCATCAATCCATTTTGGCCCAGATGCCATTTAAGAAAAAATAAAACTATTTCCTTTGTGTTGATAAATAAGTAACTTACTGGCTCATTGTAAAAGAGTTTTGACAAAGCTTCAAACGTTTGCATCTTGCAACGCAGGAACGATTCAGGATGACTTGAGATGATACAGTAGAAAGGGGATTCATATGGCCCCATTCGTTGCTGTCTACTTGACACATGAAACGTGACGAACTGGGGGGTGTGCACTATCCACCTCAGCCATCAAATGGCAGTAAAGTGTTGAATATCTAAAATGTGTTTCACACTTTGATCACAGGGGTCAGTTGCTATGTAGCGCGGCGCTTTCCCTCATTTTCAGCACACTGCATTGCAAAATGAATAACATTGTCACCTTCCTGTCACACGGGATCCATCCAGGACTGAGTCATATGAATCCCTTCCCTACTGTGGGACCAAACACTTTTGGAGGTGTGGACAGTTCCAAAAACAGCAAACATACAGTCCTGGACAAAGGTTTACATACACGTGTGAGGGACATAATGTCATGGTTGTCTTGAGTTTCCAATAATTTCTACAACTCTTATTCTTTTTTGTGATAGAGTGATTGGGTTTGTCACAAAAAACATTCATGAAGTTTGGCTCTTTTATGAATTTATTATAGGTCTACTGAAAATGTGACCAAATATGCTGGGTCAAAAGTATACATACAGCAACATACAATTTTTGATGTAGAAAAGTTACATCCATCCATTTTCTACCGCTTATTCCCTTTTGCGGTGGCGGGGGGTGCCTCAATCATACTTGCCAACCTTGAGACCTCCAATTTCGGGAGGTGGGGGCGTGGTTGGGGGCGGGGGGTGGTTAAGAGGGAAGGAGTATTTTTACAGCTGTTGTGTGCGCAGTTGTGGACTGCACTCTCTAAAAGCCGTAGATGTTATCGTCACATATGCAAGATTGATTGATTGATTGAAACTTTTATTAGTAGATTGCAGAGTACAGTACATATTCAGTACCATTGACCACTAAATAGTAACCCCCGAATAAGTTTTTCAACTTGTTTAAGTCGGGGTCCACGTTAATCAATTCATGGTACAAATATATACTATCAGCATAATACAGTCATCAAATAAGTTAATCATCATAGTATATACATTTAATTATTTACATTATTTACAATCCGGGGGGTGGGATGAGGAGCTTTGGTTGATATCAGTACTTCAGTCATCAACAATTGCATCAACAGAGAAATGGACATTGAAACAGTGTAGGTCTTACTTAGTAGGATATGTACAGCGAGCAGAGAACATAGTTAGTTCAGATAGCATAACAACAAGTATATACATTAGAAATACATTCGATTATTTACATTAGGTTTTTTACAATCCGGGGAGATGGGATGTGAATGCAGGAGGGTATTAGTAAAGGGTTGAATTTGCCTGGAGGTGTTGTGGTGCATTTACAGTAAATGGCAGTATTGTCCTGTTTAAGAGTGTCACAACATTGCTGTTTACGGCAGATGAACTGCTTTATGGTAGACGAAAACGTGACTGCTGTTGTTGTGTGTTGTTACCGCGCTGGGAGGACGTAAATGAAACTACCTAACAATAAACCCACATAAGAAACCAAGAACTCGCCCTCGATCATTCTACAGTTATAATGTCATCTGGCAGACACGCTGTTTATATTGTGGGAAACCGGACGTGAAAACAGGCTGTCCTCACTCAGGTACGCATGAAGCTGGAGGGGCCGTGGCCTCCAGCTCTGCCTGAATTTCGGGAGGTTTTCGGGAGAAGCGCTGAATTTCGGGAGTGTCCCGGAAAATCCGGGTGGGTTTGGCAATAATGGCTACAATCGGGCGGAAGGCGGGTACACCCTGGGCAAGTCGCCACTTCATCGCAGGGCCAACATAAATAGACAGACAACATTCACACTCACATTCACACACTAGGGCCAATTTAGTGTTGCCAATCAACCTATCCCCAGGTGCATGTCTAGAAGTGGGAGGAAGCCGGAGTACCCGGAGGGAACCCACACAGTCAAAGGGAGGACATGCAAACTCCACACAGAATGATCCCGAGCCTGGGATTGAACCCAGGACTACTCAGGGCCTTTGTATTGTGAGGCAGATGCTCTAACCCCTCCCCACCGTGCTACCCCAGAAAAGTTACAATCAAATCAAATTAGCTTCATGGTATGGCCTCTTAACCTCATGTGAGTGATTATAATTGACGACACCTGTTGTCTATTACCATGAATTGATTTACGTGGACCCCGACTTAAACAAGTTGAAAAACTTAATCGGGTGTTACCATTTAAAGGTCAATTGTATGGAATATGTGCTGAACTGAGCAATCTACTAATAAAAGTTTCAATTAATCAATCAAACCTTCTCTGAGCCCATTTAAATAGGGCTCATGTGATGCAGTCATTAGACTCGGTTACAAACGTGACAATGGGAAAGTCAAAGGAACTCAGCACACATCTGAAAAAAATAATCATTGACTTGAACAAGTCAGGAAAGTCGCTTGAAGCCATTTCAAAGCAGCTTTAGGTCCCAAGAGCAACTGTGCAGACAATTGTTCGTAAGTATAAAGTGCATGCCACAGTTTTGTCACTGCCACGATCAGGAAGGAAACGCAAGGTATCACCTGCTGCTGAGAGAAAATTGGTCAGGATGATCAAGAGTCAACCGAGAACCACCAAAAAGCAGGTCTGCAATGAATTGGAAGTTGCTGGAACACAGGTGTCAGTGTCCACAGTCAAGCGTGTTTTGCATCGCCATGGACTGAGGCCCTGTTTACACTAAGGTTATCATAAGGTTATCCAGGCTAAATCCCACCTGACCTTATCAGTGTCCACATACAACAATGCCACCGTTTAAAACCCCCTCCCCTCTCCGTCCGCCGGCGCAACGCGACCTAATACTCATGAGCGGAAAATGCGCACGTCATAGTCTCCTCCAGTGTTGCATTGTGTGCAAGTTTTTAAATGTAACTTATCTGAACAATGTCCAGTGTTGTGGTATTTCAATTAACTTGAATCCAGTGTGCTGCAGGGTCCTATTTTAGTTCATCACACCAGAGCCATCATGAATTAATCAAATCTTTAGTAAACACGTGAAAGTACACAATTTGACAAAGAACATTGTACAACAATCAATCTCAGGATCTAGATATCTGGTCAGGACACTCCTTACTCGTTTGCCTTCACCTTTATTGTCTATTCGTTTTGGTGACTTTATATATTCTGGACCTAGATATTGAGTCTGCAACATACATGGCGGACAATAACTGATAGTCTGCTTTGCCCGTCCAACCGTTTTCCATAGTCTTCCCTCGATGGCTAGGTAATACAAAGCACCTTTTTTATCACATCAGCTTTCATTCTCGTTGTCTCTCCTTCGACAAATGGACAAACGTTTTTCGGTAAGTAGAATCACAGCTGACCTGGACATTCAAAAGTTCTTTTGCCGTCTGAGAAGTGTTGTGTCCGAAATACCTGCTATCGCTTTCTCTTAAAGTATTCATGTGTGATTTCCACAAGCGTCTCTACAGACGGAAGGAGAAACACGGGCATGTCTGAATGACTCGCCTTCATATTTCCAGTGGCTAGCTCCGGGTTACGAAACCGCTTAATTATGAAGCTTTCTGACGTCACTTTCTCTCCAAACTCAGTAAACGATCAAAGAGTGCATACAAAATTTAGAGCCGGAGATTCAAGAAATACACGGCGCAGTAACCTGTGAAAAAAATATCCAAGGAGGGGGACCTTAAACGATAGTTTAGTGTGGCTGAAACGGAGCTTAGGCTAAGTAATTATTCGTTTGAGGGTTTATCCGGCTTAGTGTAGACATAGACTGAGAGGCTACCCTGCAAGAAGGAAGCCCTTGCTCCAGAAGCGACACCTTAAGGCTCGTCTAAAGTTTGCTGCTGATCACATGGACAAAGATAAAACCTTCTGGAGGAAAGTTCTGTTGTCAGATGAAACAAAACTTGAGCTTTTTGGCCACAATACCCAGTAATATGTTCGGAGGAGAAAAATGGAGGCCTTTAAACCCAGGAACACCTCACCTACCGTCAAGCATGGTGGTGGTAGTATTATGCTCTGGGCTTGTTTTGCTGCCAATGCAACTGGTGCTTTACAGAGAGTAAACGGGACAATGAAAAAGGAGGATTACCTCCAAACCTTTCAGGACAACTTTAAATCATCAGCCCTGAGGTTTGGTCTTGGGCGCAGTTGGGTGTTCCAACAGGACAATGACCCCAAACACACGTTAAAAGTGGTAAAGGAATGGCTAAATCAGTCTAGAATTAAGGTTTCAGAATGACCTTGCCAAAGTCCTGACTTAATCCCTATTGAGAACATGTGGACAATGCTGAAGAAACAAGTCCATGTCAGAAAACCAAAAAATGTAGCTGAATTGCACCAAGTTTGTCAAAAAGAGTGGTCAAAAATTCGACCAAAAGCTTGCCAGAAGCTTGTGGATGGCTACCAAAAGCGCCTCATTGCAGTGAAACCTGCCAAGGGACATGTAACCACATATAAACATTGCTGTATGTATACTTTTGACCCAGCAGATTTGGTCACATTTTCAGTCAACCCATAATAAATTCATAAAAGAACCAAACTTCATGAATGTTTTTTGTATGTGCTCCAATCACTTCAGAAAAAAAAAAATACGAGTTGTAGAAATTATTAGAAACCAAAAAAAGTTTACAATTGTATGTAGTAAACTTATGACCATGACTGTATATTCCCTTAACAAAAGAGAAGATATTTGTTCATCCAGCTGTTTATTTGGTAGCAGGCTACCTTCACCTGGTTCAGAGGGAATTACATGAAACATATTTGTGTGTTTGACAACGCCTTTGTTCGTTAGCATTGAGAACATGCATTGGATTCAAGAACAATATAATGTAGCGTATTTTCAACTGCATCATAATGTAATGAATTTTTCTTCCAAGAAGTTTGATGAAAAAGTGTTTGTACGTAATTGTGCTAAATAGCAAACTGCAATCAAAAAAATATCTCTCAACTTTGTGTTCGCATAGCTAAAACGAATGTTTCCTTCTATGGCTTTGAACTGAGGTAGAGTAGGAATTGTAGCTTGCAGGCTGGTGGTTGTGTGAGCAATATGTGAATGAGTGTGCATTGTTCAGTTGTTCACTTTAGAAGTGTCGTCTGATGAGAGAGGACGCCACGCTCGTTTTCTGTGATTGTCACTTGACGCTCTCCACCTCTTAGGCAAAGGACCCGAGGTACTCCTGCTGGGCGACAAGCTGAATGACAATGAGTGGCACTCTGTGAAGGTGGTGCGACGGGGGAAGCATTTGCAGCTCTCTGTGGACAATGTCACAGCAGAAGGTAACCGCGGTCACACAAAGGTTTCCGTGCAGTTTATCGAACTTTTAAACGACATTATCTTCTAATGCTGCTCCCCAGGGTTCATGAGTGGCGCTCACACCCGCTTGGAGTTCAACAACATCGAGACAGGGATCATGACGGAGCGCCGCTTCACTTCGGTCATCCCCTCCAACTTTATCGGCCACCTGCAGGCCCTCTCCTTCAACGGGATGCTCTACCTGGACCAGTGCAAGAACGGAGACATCTCCTACTGCGAGCTGAATGCGCGATTCGGCATGAGGCACATTGTAGCCAATCCGGTGACCTTCGTGACTCAGGCTAGTTATCTGGCCTTCTCCACTTTGCAGGCCTATGCCTCCATGCACCTTTTCTTTCAATTCAAGACCACCAGTCCTGACGGCCTCATACTGTACAACTCCGGAGATGGAAGTGACTTCATTGTGGTGGAACTGGTCAAAGGGTGAGCTAAGATCATATATACCTCGATGTTTGGCAGCCCGACTTTTAATGTGATTCAGTTTTTTACCTCTCTGTTATCTTATGGGCAAACATTGCGCGTAACTAACTATTCAGCGGAATTGAGTGCCCAAACAAAGAATCCTAAGCATTGGGGACTCTACTCCACTTTTATTATTTAGCATGACTCCAAAATAACAGCTCATTGGTGCAAAAAAAAGATATGTGTGCATTCACTTTAAGACCAAAAGTGAGAAACACTATTGAATTCAAGGAAGAACTCCTGTCCTGGGTTTGATCTTTCTGTGTGGAGTTTGCATGTTATCCCCGTGACTGCGTGTGTTCCCTCTGGGTACTCCGGCTTCCCTCCCACCTCCAAAGACATGCACCTGGGGATAGGTTGATTTGTAACACTAAATTTTAAGTTTAAGTACCACTGATAGCCACACACACTCTAGGTGTGATGAAATTAACCTCTGCATTTGACCCATCTGGGAGGTGAGCGGAGCAGTAAGCAGCAGCGGAGGTAATGATTGGCCCTAGTGTGAGAATGTGAGTGTGAATGTTGTCTGTCTATCTGTGTTGACCCTGTGATGATGTGGCGACTTGTCCAGGGTGTACCCCACCTATCGCCCAAATGCAGCTGAGATAGGCTCCAACATCACCCGCGACCCCAAAAAGGGACAAACGGTAGAAAATGGATGGATGAAACCTCAATTTGTGAACCTAATAGGTTCTCCAACAGGGTTTGTAAATAGAAACGTTTGTATATTGAAGCACCTTTTTTCCCTGAGAAACAATGTAAACATGAATTATGGGTTCCAGTCATCAAATAAGCCAAGCAGAAATACAATTAGGTTTTTGTAGTGGTATTGTAATCTAGAAAAATCGTATACTATGGAAAAGTAGTGGATTTAATCAAATGATTGCGCCCTCTTGCAGGTTCATACATTATGTCTTTGACTTGGGAAATGGACCGTCGCTGATGAAGGGAAACTCCGACAAGCCTCTCAATGACAACCAGTGGCACAACGTGGTCATCTCCCGTGACAACAGCAATGTGCACACGCTAAAGATCGATGTACGCACCGTCACGCAACACGCCAATGGAGCCCGCAACCTTGATTTAAAAGGTATGTTATTTACAGTATGAATGTATTCTTGTAACGCAATGGTTTACATCCTTCTGCTATAACAGAGTCTGTTGGGCACACCCTGTTTTCCATGTCACAGGAGAGCTGTACATTGGAGGTGTGGGGAAGAGCATGTACGTCAGCTTGCCTCGACTGATAGCATCCCGGGAAGGTTACAAGGGGTGCCTGGCATCAGTGGACTTGAACGGGAGACTCCCTGACCTGCTGGCAGACGCCCTTCAGAAGGTGGGCGAGGTGGATCGCGGCTGTGAAGGTGAGGCGTGAAAAACAAAAAAACCTGTGAATTCCAACTGCGCTCATTCTCCCATTTTCCATCCGAATGCATTGATAGACGGGTCAGATCTGGTTCAAGGACAATGTTCATGCTCTGAATCAGTCAGTCTGTAGAGACTTTTGTAATATTTCATGTCTCAGGTGAAATAGGATGTGATGTTTTTCTACAAAAACAAACAAAAGTCTATTTAATTATATTTTGTTATTTCAATTTTTAGCAGTCAAAGGAAAATGATAATGCATATACCAGTATAAGTAGTATTAATCATTATTAAGTAGAAACCAAATGTATATTCCCCTCTCTGAATGTGTTTTATTCATTTAATTAGTCTGTTTTATTTTTTTAAGATTCGGGATTATTTTTTCTATACATTTTACATTTTTAATATTTGGTAACACTTTAGTATGGAGCACATATTCTAAGTAACAAAGACTTAATTTAGAGTTATTTGGACACTAGCGGAACATATTCTGAGTAACAAAAGACTTGATTTAGATTTATTTGGTTAGGGTTGGTTGTATAAGAAGGTCATGCAGAATAAGGCATTGAGACGTATTTAATGACTAATTAAGAGCCAATATGTTACTAATTTGCATGTTAATAAGCAACTAATTAATGGGGACTGTTACCCATACTAAAGTCTTACCTATATTTTTTATTGTTTCAATTGATTTTTTAAATTTATTTAAAGTATATTTTTGCATCCAGCTTCAGAGAGAAAGTGAGTCTTACTAAGCCCCTTTGTAATATAGTGATGATGCGTAAACATAATCAAGAGAAGGCTCCCATTGTGTTTTTGTCAACACTGTGCAGGTCCCAGCACCACCTGCACCGAGGACTCCTGCCACCATCAGGGAGTGTGTCTGCAGCTGTGGGAGGGCTTCTCCTGTGACTGCACCATGACGACCTACGGGGGGCCGTTCTGCAGTGACCGTGAGTACTCTTTTTGTTTCATTCCATGCTCTGATTGGTCACCACAAGGTACAGTAACACCACAAATGTCCTCCTTGCTTACCCAAAATGCATCACTGACTGCAGGTGTCTCGGCCCCTGGCGCTAACTAGTCTCTTCAGACTGCAGCGCGTGTGCGTGTGTTTCAAATGTAAGGGAATCAGTGTCAGGAGATAAAAAAAGTAAATGTGAATTTTTGGGTCTATGTAGTTTCTTCTGACTGGTTTTATTTAATGTATCGATTTCGTTCCTCATGTTTTCTTGAAATATGATTAACAGATTATTGTGAGCAGAAAAAGTAAGTAAGAGATGACTTTTACCTGCTAACAGTTTTGGCTGCCTTCCTCATAGCAGCTGCTGCTTCCTTGTGTGACATGTCTAAAATCTGCTGACCGTGTTTTGGCCTCCAACATCTCTTATTCACTAAAAAGTATTTGTCTATAGACCAGGCCTGGGCAATTATTTTGACTCTGGGGACTTATGTGTGAAATTATTAACACATTACCGTAAAATATCAAATAATATTATTTATCTCATTCGCGGAAAAGACAAAGAAAAGGTCAGCAATCGTCACACACACGTCAGCAATCGTCACACACACGTCAGCAATTGTCACATACACATCAACTAATAAGAATTTGGCGGGGGAGTGTCATGGCAGAAGTGCATTGTGGGTCATGGAATGCTAACTGCTAAATGCTATATGCTACTGCCGTAGCTATTAAAATGGATAATTTCATCGTTGGCGGTAAATTATTAAAACTGAGAAGGGCTGAACAAAAATAGCACCAAAAAGGAAATCATGGACTGCTACACAATATCAAATAATATTATTTATCTCATTCGCGGAAGAGACAAAGAAAATGTCACCAATCGTCACACACACGTCAGTAATCGTCACATACACGTCAACCAATAAGAATTCAGCAGGGGAGGGTCATGGCAGAAGTGCATTGTGGGTCATGGGATGCTAACTGCTATATGCTATATGCTACTGCCGTAGGTATTAAAATGGATCATTTCATCGTTGGCGGTAACTTATAAAAACTGAGAATGGCTGAACAAAAATGGCCCCGAAAAGGAAATCATGTCCTGCAGATTACAAACTGGAATTAGTGAAATATGCAGTAGAAAACGACAAGAGGAAGCGGCGCAAACCTTTGGAGTTGACAGAGTTGTTTAGAAACGACATCGAGGAAGAAGATTTCATCTGAGTTATTCACTAGGAGTGACAGATTGTTTGGTAAACGAATAGCATGTTCTATATGTTATAGTTATTTGAATGACTCTTACCATAATATGTTACGTTAACATACCAGGCACCTTCTCAGTCGGTTATTTGTGCGTCATATAAGGTACACTTATTCAGCCTGTTGTTCACTATTCTTTATTTATTTTAAATTGCCTTTCAAATGTCTATTCTTGGTGTTGGATTTTATCAAATACATTTCCCCCAAAAATGCCACTTATACTCCAGTGTGACGTATATATGTTTCTTTCCTTCTTTATTATGCATTTTCGGCTGGTGCCATATTCGGAGCGATTTATAATCCGAAAAATACGGTATATATATATATATATATATATATATATATATATATATATACGCACGGGGACACACACACATTTTTAAAAACACTAATACAAAACATCACAATAATGTCTGATTGAATGCTAAAAACGTTATGACAGACCCCCTTAGGAAACAGAATGGAATTTAAAAAATTTTATTGAATG
The DNA here is from genome assembly GCF_033978795.1 of Nerophis ophidion. Taxonomy (NCBI): domain Eukaryota; kingdom Metazoa; phylum Chordata; class Actinopteri; order Syngnathiformes; family Syngnathidae; genus Nerophis; species Nerophis ophidion. Next base: position 56,536,966 of record NC_084614.1, read on the forward strand.
AGACATCCAGAATGTACATGAATATAAAGAATGTGGGATTTACAATTTTAACTATGAAGGATAAATCACTGACAATTGAGAACACATGAACGTCACACCCCCTCTCCAGTCACATTATTTACAGTCAAGCGAAACACAACAAAAATGCAACAAACAAGGCGAAATATGAATGTGAAGGGTAAAACAAACAAAAAAACACTTACAATCTGATATAATATCACTTTTTTTGTAGAACTTTGTTGTAAAAATCTACTTGCGCGTTTGTCCCTGACACCCACATTTCAGGACGCTTTGGAAACACTCTGTGGAAACGCTCCCCACCCACACTGCTTGGTGCCTCGTCTGAGCTGCTGTGACTTACATTACCATAGTAACTAATTAGTTTACCATAGTAACTATTATATAATTCAAAAGCGCAGATTCCAACCATTGAAATACTTTGTATAATTCAAGACTTACAGTTATTTGAAAACATGACTGCACATCATAATGGCAGCTACACTTTGCATCTTAAATATCAAAAAAATATTTGGGAATGTCCGGCGGGCCACATTGAAAAGCTTAACGGGCCGCATGTGGCCACCGGGCCTTAATTTGCCCAGGTCTGCTATAGACAATAATCAGGAATGTTGGTAGGTGTAGCTCCCCTCTGGCAAAGGTAATAATCCTTCCGCTGGTTCACATACAGAAACTTTGTTACAACTTTTACTTCCTCCATTTAGTAAAGTCGGTGCCACTGAACTATCCAATTTCTATCGTGGTTATTTGTGTAACGAGCGGGTTAGCCTTTTTTTTGAGGTGGAAAAAGTTGCAAATGAGATCTCTGTTTTGTACATTTCAATTAAAGACTGTATTCCTTTTAAAAGTATCTTTAATCATCTTTGAAATAATCGTCGTATAGCGGACAAGGGAAGCCGAGTAGTGGTTAGCATGTTGAGCCTAACAGTCAAGAGATTAAAGGGGAACTGCACCTTTTTGGGAATGTTGTCTATTGTTCATAATCATTATGAAAGACATTTTTTTTTTGTTTTTTATTTATGCATTCTAAATATTTAATAAATGCGATCAAAAGTCCACTTATAATGGAGCCTATGGGATTCATTCAATTCTACTTATAGAGCCCCTAAAAAAACATCCAAACACCTGCATGAAGGTTTTATATACATGATGTAAGTATATGTGTAATGTAGTAATGGGCACATTTAGTACATCTTTGATGTTTATGTATTTTGATCATTTTAAGCATACGCGGCGCATTAATTTCATAAACGCATCATGACATTTGCTTTTCTTTTTTTTCTTCATCACGTATTTCTGCTTACTCCAAACTTTATAAGAGCCAACAAACATAGTAAAACATCACTTACTGTGCAAGGTCTGCTGTTATTAGGATGCCGACTGCTGGGATTATCATATATTCCCATTTAGATGAAAACTGTCGCATAATCCTTGCAAAGAAACTGAGTCGTATATAGATGTCAAAGTGTCTTATCTTGTCGGATTGCCTCCTCAGACGTCTTGTGTCCAGGTGAGAGGCATGATTTACGATCTACAATAAATCTACAGGGAACATGGAAGCGAGGAAGCAGCAGGCCACTCGATGATGTAAACATAGGCACACAAGCTAGTGATCATGGCGCCGCTCTAAATAGTTCGCCTGTGTTAGCGCTTGAAATAATGATATCACTAATACTTGGTTATTATTCGAGTCACAAAAGGTGAATTTAGAATTGTTGGCAATTTTGTATCAGATTTTATGGACGGAACAGCGGAGCTCCCATTGGCTCAGCTATAAGCAGACTTTTATTTATTTTTTATTTAATATTTACAATGCATTAAAAAAATCCATAATGATTGTGAATGATCTGCAAAATTAAAAAAAAATGTGCAGTTCCCTTTTAAGGGGTTTGATTATTCGTTTGGGCATTTATGTGCATGGGGAGTTTGCATGTTCTCCACATGCATGTGCGGGGATTCTAAAAGCATTCTGGCTTTTTCTCACATCCCCAAAATCTGCATGTTAGACTAATTTTAGACACTCGTACAGAATAGCGTCAATGAATTAGAACTTGATTGGTTGTTTTTTTCATGTAGGAAAGAAGAGAGGAAGAGATTTAACTGCTGTCTGTAAAAACGAGGTCAACCAAAAGCGGTACATTAAAAGACACGAGGCGATGATTTGAAACAGTTTGAGGTCAAAATCATTAAAGCACAGTAGGAGATGCACTGGCGACGCACGCCACAGAATGGTCGGAAATTGCTGCCTGAATAGCCCAGCTTCCACGCTAAAAGTAATGCAACAGTAGGGAGAAAAAAAGTATGGCACAAGAACAATTGTTAGTAAAAAAATGACTAATTTGGCATCTGATCATTTTGCTGTTGATGTTAAACAGATCAGGGGATGGTACAAAACCGTGTCGAACACTCCTTTGAATGACTTGAATTGACTGATTGCTGCTTTTTTTTCCCAGTACAGGTTTCTTAAAATCCGCAGGTATTTCCCATTAATATCCAGCTCACTAAAAAGGTTTTCATGTTGCACTTTATCAAAAATGCTTCGGAATTGTCTATAAAACACAGGTATAAATCAGCTTGCCCTTCTATATTTCCATTATTATACCGACTGTAAATGTAGAATTTCTGGTGCCCTTGTCCTTAGAGAAATCCGAATTGGCTGGCCGAAAGATCTGGACATATATTGTTCATTGCTTTTGCCAGCAGTACTCTAGAGGATAATTTTGGTGGTATGACTCATAAAGCTTATCATCCTAGGTTGATCACAGTCTGTGGGTCCCGGTTTCTTTGGCAGACTAATGAGAATCAATTTTTTTTATATCTGATGGAATTTGCCCGCCATCGTCAATGATGTTGAACAATTTTGTCAGTTCTGATGTTCCAATTTCCTCGAGAGCTTCTATGACTTCAATTGGTATCTTATCTGGTCCAACCGCTTTGCCATGTTTCATTTTGGACATCGCATTTTTCATTTTATCTTCTGTTTTAGATTGGCCTTCCATGTTCTTCTTTAGAGTTTGAGATGGGCCTCGGAATAAATCTCCAATATTTTCTGACCGTCCTGATAAAATGTCTTCCTCATCCATTAATACGTTGCCTTCCTTTGTTTTGATGCAGCCTGACTTTGAGGGCCCAGTATCCCTTTGATATCTTTGATCTTGTCAGTGTCCTTGTGTTATTGTTGTATTTCTTCACATTTTAAGTTTATCCATACATACATTACTTAGCCTTTTTGCATTTATGTTTTATAAGCTTATCCAGTTCATTGTACTTACTTTTGTTTTGTTTTTTTCCGATACTCTTTATGCATTTATTGAATGAAGAATTTCTTGAGTCTTCCATCTTTTGTGTGGTTCAGTGACAGGAACTAGTTTCTCTTTGGTTTGGAATAAATATTATCGCATCTTTTTTCCACCTGTATTCTGTATTTGTAAATTAATGTACCATGTCAAATTTGTTTGACACTGAAGTAGCAAAATTATTTCGAAAATTTTGCTCTTGTTTAAAAATTTGGTACTGCTGTTTTGGAGTTTTCTTATATATTTGGATGTTTTTGAGTCTCACTTCAGTTACTCACAGTCTGCTCCTGGTGTGGACTTTGAATTTAGGATTAAGTTATTGAATCGTTTTTTTATAAATATAAAATCTATTTGGTTTGTAACTCTACTACCAGGGCTTTTCCATGGCCAGCATCTCCTTGGTTGAGCAAAGTACCAATGATTTTCTCACACACACACTAGGTGTGGTGAAATTATCCTCTGCATTTTACCCATCACTTTGATCACCCCCTGGGAGGTGAGGGGAGTAGTGAGCAGCAGCGGTGGCCGCGCCCAGGAATCATTTTTGGTGATTTAACCCCCAATTCCAACCCTTGATGCTGAGTGTCAAGCAGGGAGTTATTGGGTCCCATTTTTGTTGTCTTTGGTATGACTCGGCCGGGGTTTCAACTCACGATCTCAGGGTGGTCACTCTAACCACAAGGCCACTGAACAGGTCTCAAACCAAGTGGTGGTAATGAACTTGTTCCCTTGACACCACTCTATCAGTTTGTTACTATGTTCATTGATCTTTCCAATTCCAAAAGGGCCGACAATATTTTGGATGTGTAAAATAGACACAAAAAATCAGATACAGGTTTCAAATGGAAATTGTGCACTTAAACCTGTAAATCCAGCCTAGCAGTCTAAGCACATATTGAAGAAAAAATCCACAGGAGTCGATATACCTGCAGTTCTTTTCACTTAATTAGGCATTTAAATAACTTCCTCTTGCTCCCTTTTGTTTGTTTTTGGCTCAGTCATCTCCATTGATCCTAACTAAAAATCAATAGCTTTATCTCTTTCTTTTGTGTTTTTCGACTTTATATCTACAAGCCGGAACAAGTGTATGCACCTGGCAGAACTTGCATTTAGTTTTGTACGAATACAATGTTGGTGATAGTATATGATGCATGGCCCTGAGCTCATTCAAGTCAGAAATTGACACAAATGTCTCTAAATTTGCTTCAAACCAACCATCCATCCATCCATCCAATGTATTTTACTTGCCTGGGTTTGAGCTAAGTTTGAGTTAAGTGAGTAAGGTTGAGTCTTAGTCGGTAAATCAGACTTTCCGGTCTCCGACAACCTTTTTCAGTTCCATTGGGGAAGGGACACCCAATAGTTTCCAGCTGCAAGACATAAGCGTGTCGTAACTTTATCCCACGGCCAGACCTCAACCAGGGAGTCATCCAGACTAGATAAGGCGTCTATTGGCATTTCTTAATGTGAAGGAACAGTGACTTTACTCAGAGCTCCTCACGTCTGTCCAAGCTCTTCAAGCCTTTCTCTTGGGGTGTGACCAGCCACCTTTACAGGAAATTCATTTCGGCCACTTGCTTTTTTGGCTACTCCCCAAAGTTTGGTTTGTGACCACAAGTGAGTAGGAACTTAGAACGAGTGGTAAATTGAAAGCTTTGCTTTCTTTTTTTACCACAATGGTCCGGTACAGTGGCACTTGCCTGTCAAGCTTGTGCTCCTGCCTTGACTCACTCATTTCAAGGTTCTTAGATGCTTGAACTCATCCACCTGGAGTAAGACCTCACTCCCAACCCGAAGAGAAGAACCCACCCTTTTCCAGCTGGAAACCAGAGCTGCAGATTTGAAGATGAATGAATCTCATCACGAAAGCTTTGAAAGTCACATCTTGATGAGGCAATCAGGAACACAACAGATTTTAGGGCTTTAAACCGGACACCCTTAAAGCCTTGGCTTTGTCTGTAAATTATGTCCATGCAAAAAACCTGGAGTTTCAATTATTCGTACAGGACGTCATGTAATACCCTTCACTAGACTTCAATGTACCTAAGAGTAAGAGTTCAGTTCAGCAGGCTTCAAAGGATTAATTTTGCTAAAAGTACCATTTAATTAATACCTGAAGAACATCGGGTAGCTACTCTTTATCTACTTATTTGTACTATAATTCGACCATAGTTCAGGCTTTTGCATTTTAAAAAATGTTTTATAAATGTTTGCGCTACTTATATTTGTATTTTTTTGTCAGGACACAGATATTCGATTCACATCAGATTTGTATTTACATTAGAAAGAGGTCTGAATACGATTTGAAGGTGTCTGATTACCTCCCTCATGTTCTCTTTCTGCTGCCATGACACATATTGTAATAGTGAAACTTGATAGGCACACATCTAAATCTTATAAATCCCTCCTTAACCGTTTCGAAAAATTCAAATACCGTATGCATAATTATATATAATTATTAAACAGGGTTCATAAATAGACAAGTTTTTATAATGAAGCAAATTTCTCCATAAGAAACAATATAAACATTAATAATGGGTTCCAGTCTCTGTTGCTAGGTATGCATCCTGCGTTACTGACGGATGATTTTCTGAAAGGACGCAGTCAACTCAATATCCCTCAGTCCCAGAGACGCCCCACATTATCCCCAAAAAATCACAATCACTAGTAGAGATGAAACCAGTTGCTAATGTTATCCACAAATTTACGGCATGAGGGTTCCTGGTACGATCCCTGGGTTCCGACATCACATCCTTGTTCTGTCCGTTGTGTCCCTGAGCAAGACATTTCACCCTCGCATGGCAGCTCTCGCCATAAGTGTTTGAATGTGTATATAAATGGGTGAATGTGGATAAAGTGTCAACGCGCTTTGAATACCCTGAAGGTAGAAAAGTACTAAACAAGTACAACCCATTATTATTATTGCTGATAGTAGTTGGTGACATCATTGCTTGTGTTTTTACATACATAAACCAACATGCATGTCCAGTCTGCTGGTAAACAGCAAGAGACAAAACACAGCGAGTATAAACTAAACATGTCAAAGACATACATAACCACCTCAGTTATCAAACTTCACTTTTAATGGCAGTCTGTCTCTGATGCAGGAGCATTTAAATGTCTCCATGTCATACTTGTAATATCTCTTAGGGCCATAACGATCTATATCGGGGGTCGGCAACCCGCGGCTCTAGAGCCGCATGCGGCTCTTTAGCGCCACCCCAGTGGTTCTCTGGAGCTTTTTCAAAAATGTATGAAAAATGGAAAAAGATGAGTGGAAAAAAATATATTTTTTGTTTTGATATAGTTTCTGTCGGAGGAAAAACATGACAAAAACCTCCCTAATTGTTATGAAGCACACTGTTTTTATTAAACATGCTTCACTGATTCGAGTATTTGGCGAGCGCCGTTTTGTCCTACTAATTTTGGCGGTCCTTGAACTCACCGTAGTTTGTTTACATGTACAACTTTCTCTGACTTTCTAAGACGTGTTTTATGCCACTTCTTTTTGTGTCTCATTTTGTCCACCAAACTTTTAACGTTGTGCATGAATGCACAAATGGGAGTTTTGTTAACGTTATTGACTTGTGTGGAGTGCTAATCAGACATATTTGGTCACTGCATGACTGCAAAATAATCGATGCTAACATGCTATTTAGGCTAGCTGTATGTACATATTGCATCATTATGCCTCATTTTTAGTTATATTTGAGCTCATTTAGTTTCCTTTAAGTCCTCATAATTCAATTTATAGCTCATGACACTATCTGTATGTAATATGGCTTTTATTTTTTTCAACTCCAGACATATTTGTTTTTGTATTTTTGGTCCAATATGGCTTTTAACATTTTAGGTTGCCGACCCCTGATCTATATACAGGCAAGAATGATCCGAACTCGATATAAATTGAATGGTAAATCCCCTGCATATTGTACGTAGTCTGTTTACTCATTGTATCATGTGTCCAAATGTTACCTACTATCAATCATTTTAACCAAAGTCCGCCAACTAAACTTTGCCACTCCGTTTAGGTTAGAAAGAGATTGGCACATTCCAAATTTTTGGATCAAAACTTAATACAGAAACGTCTTTATACCTTTATATTAGTGGTGGACCGTCAGGGCCAGCAAGGCCCTCTCTGCTGGCCTAACATAACCAGAAATCATGAGCATAATTGAATATAAAAATGTTTTTTTTTATTTACTTACCCTAAATATCGAAAAATATTCGTATTCTCTTAAAGGGGAACATTATCACAATTTCAGAAGGGTTAAAACCAATAAAAATCAGTTCCCAGTGGCTTATTTTATTTTTCGAAGTTTTTTTCAAAATTTTACCCATCACGCAATATCCCGAAAAAAAGCTTCAAAGTGCCTGATTTTCACCATCGCTATATCCACCCGTCCATTTTCCTGTGACATCACTGCGTGATGCCAATACAAACAAACATGGTGGATAGAACAGAAAGATATAGCGACATTAGCTCGGATTCAGACTCGGATTTCAGCGGTTTAAGCGATTCAACACATTACGCATGTATTGAAACGGATGGTTGGAGTGTGGAGGCAGATAGCGAAAACGAAATTTAAGAAGAAACTGAAGCTATTGAGCCATATCACGACAGACGGCGGCAACAAAGACGAATTCGGCGATCGCCTTCTAACTAACAATTGCATCTTTTGACCACTGGTGCAATTTGAATCCGTCGATTGGTATGTGTTTGTTTGGCATTAAATGTGGGTGGAGGGAAATGTTTATATTTGAAAATGCTTACTATAGACCAAAAATAAATATGCGTAATGATGTAAATGAGACGGTGGAAGAGGGGTTAGTGCGTCCGCCTCACAATACGAAGGTCCTGCAGTCCTGGGTTCAATCCCAGGCTCTGGATCTTTCTGTGTGGAGTTTGCATGTTCTCGCCGTGAATGCGTGGGTTCCCTCCGGGTACTCCGGCTTCCTCCCACTTCCAAAGACATGCACCTGGGGATATGTTGATTGGCAACACTAAATTGGCCCTAGTGTGTGAATGTGAGTGTGAATGTGGTCTGTCTATCTGTGTTGGCCCTGCGATGAGTTTGCGACTTGTCCAGGGTGTAAACCGCCTTCTGCCTGATTGTAGCTGAGATAGGCGCCAGCGCCCCCCGTGACCCCAAAAGGGAATAAGCGGTAGAAAATGGACATGTTTGTTTGTTGCACTCATTTGGTCAGGGCAGCTAATATATATTTGAGAAGTGTGTACTTTTAAGAAAACTTTATTGACCGGAAGTTGCAACACCCAAGCAGATAAATTGCTGATAGATTTAAATTGATTTTTAAATGCGCCAGAAAATAACCAATTTTTTTATACTGTTGATGTGTGCTCAGCAGGGTGTAAATGTGTTCTTGTATATTATTTCTCCAGCAATGATCATTTGGTGACATCAATTATGGTATTTTGAGAGGTAATCGTTGAAGTGGGAGATCACTGAAGGCCTAGGTCGGAAACACAAGGCCCGACCCTGCTTTATACAGTATATATACAATATACCTGTGTATATACCGTCTATGCTGTATACCTGTGTGCAACATTGTAAACACACCATCAGTGTCACATAACGCTCTTTTCTTTTGAGGAAGCTAGATAGATTTGGTTTTTTTTTATTTTATATTAGCACTATTTTGTCATTTGTCTGCATAAAAAACAAATTTTTATGAACATTTTTCCTGTCCTTGCTTTAAAATTGACAACATTTTCATACAGTTGTTATTTTGTAACAGCCTAATAAGCAGCACAGTTAAAGTACAAAACATATTTCTGAAAGATGTAGTTGTCTTTATTAAGAAATGATTGCATATGCCTAAAAATCTCCTTTTCTGCTTTTAATTGCTCATGGCTAAATTAGAGCCTCTGACCACACTTAATCATCAGATCTTATTCAGAGTGGAAGAAGAAGATGTTATATACTGTATGGAAGTACAGTATATACAACTATAAATGTGCGCTGCATTCGTTAACCGTGTTACAAAATAGATCAAATAGAATAATACATAATGTTGGATATAGAGAACATACAAATCCTTTAATTATTGAGTCAAAAATAACGGTTTAGCTCGGTTGGGGCGGTTTAGCTCGGTTGGTAGAGTGGCCTTGCCAGCAACTTGAGGGTTGCAGGTTCGATTCCCGCTTCCGCCATCCTAGTCACTGCCGTTGTGTCCTTGGGCAAGACACTTTACCCACCTGCTCCCAGTGCCACCCACACTGCTTTAAATGTAACTTAGATATTGGGTTTCACTATGTAAAGCGCTTTGAGTCACTAGAGAAAAAGCGCTATATAAATATAATTCACTTCACCTTTAGCGTATCAGTTTGGGGAATTAAATTATGGAATGGATTAAATAAAGAAGTTAAGCAATGTACTGATTTTATGTAGTTTAAGAGGTTGTTCAAAATAATTGTGCTTACGAAGTACAAAGAAGAAGAATCATGAGAAACACTTTCAAACTTATTGAAAACAAGATATTTTGCATATCAGTATGTTAATCATGACTGACTTAATCATCTATTACAAAAACTGTTGTATTAATCATTCACGGACGTCATTGTGCTACAAAAAGAAGTAAGTAAATGAACATTTATATTTGTAAATGCTCTCAAGTGGGAAAGGGATAGGATTAAATAAGCTTTGCTTCTTCCTACTCCTTTTCGGTAGTGATGTAAAGTGAAATGATATGAACTTGGCTGATGTATTATGCTGTACGTGTGTTCATGTTCGAAATAAACTAAAGAAAGAAAGAAAATAAAAAGAAAGAACTTGGGTGAAATAAACAAGCTCGCATTCAAAGCAGTAATTTGCATGTACTCTGTACGTGTCATCACTTGTTATGCAGGTTAAGTCTTGCTTATTAGAACTTTTACACTCATTCACTTATTTCTACACTTTTGTGAAAATTCCAAATGACAAAAAATGAGACGTGAGGCACATGCAAATCACTTTTCCAATGTAGTACTGCTTTATTGTTTTATGACGTAAAATAAAGAACTTTTGCTAACATGTTGTAACTTGTTTTGCAATATTATGTAAATATGTTAATTGTATTTAATAAAAGTGCAACAAATCAGAGGGGAACCTACCTCCCTGTTGCATTTGACCTGCGAGGTTCCACTGTTTGTGCTAAGGGTCAGTGGCCTCTTTCCATAACGAGCTGGAAGAAAAAAAACATGATTACGAGAAAGCTTTGCCACCTGCCAAACTGGGCCGACATGAGGCCATTATGTCAGCCTGGGAACATGCTTTGGACTCCTGGCAGTGCATGGTGGAATACCACAACCCATCCATGAAGCACTCATTCTCTTGTCATGTGCTACCAAACTGAAATTGTTTTGCATAGTAATAAATGCCTAAAAGAGAATAACTTTCATGAATTTTATCATATTGCTTTAAATGGAAAAGGCATCCCTTTGATGTATTTGTAGCTCACCTACGCTTTGTGCTTGTTTTCAATTATCTGGCATCTACATTTGTAAAGTCAGCACCGTAGGTCTGCTTGTGACCGAGCACATCACGCTGATTCTTGGCATCTGAATTCTATTGTTCCGCTTGCTTTCTCCAGCTCGCCTCTCATCACACTGTGGGACAAACTGATGCAACATTTAGTCACAAGCGCTTAAAATTCTGCAAACCGTAAGACAGTATCTACTTCTTATCTAGTGTACGACATACACAAAGAGGAGAGATTGATTTATGATGAATGCATTTGTTCCAACACAATAGGAAGTTCAAAGGCCCTACCATTTAAGTCTTCCCAACATCTGATTATTAGTAATTGCCACAACTTTGACACACACAGATGCGCGAATTGAATCATCTAAACTGGAATTTGAATTGGCAGCCTCAGGCAAAACCATCAGAGCCCTTGCTGCAGTAGGTCTTATAAACATGAATGCATTTTCATGAATATTGGATTTTTTTGCCGAGCCAAGATGTGGGTGAGTTGAAACATATCAACCACATAACATCCTGTCAATTTCAATAATGTGCAACATACTTCTGTCAATTTGACTTTTGATTACCATCCATCCATCCATTTTCTACCGCTTATTCCCTTTCGGGGTCGCGGGGGGGCGCTGGCGCCTATCTCAGCTACAATCGGGCGGAAGGCAGGGTACACCCTGGACAAGTCGCCACCTCATCGCAGGGCCAACACAGATAGACAGACAACATTCACACTCACATTCACACACTAGGGCCAATTTAGTGTTGCCAATCAACTTATCCCCAGGTGCATGTCTTTGGAAGTGGGAGGAAGCCGGAGTACGCATTCACGGGGAGGACATGCAAACTCCACACAGAAAGATCCCGAGCCTGGATTTGAACCCAGGACTGCAGGACCTTCGTATTGTGAGGCAGACGCACTAACCCCTCTGTCACCGTGAAGCCCCTTTTGATTACCAAATAAAGGTAATACTGACTTTATCCTTACAGAACACTATTCTATTCTAAATGTCTGCAAAACACTTACATAATTCATTTACTTCAGCTTTATTTTAAATATAAAGGCAAAGAATCAGCAACAACCTGCCCGATGTTCCTGCTTTGGACCAGTTTAATTTAAAATACAATTTCATACAAGACATGTAAATCCCGATTCCATTTTTCCATCAGTTTGGTGGTCCTTAGCTTGTAAAACGTTGAAGACCCCGGTGTAAATTATTTTATTTTGCGTAAATTCAAGCTTCTCCCTGGGCAAAGTTTCAATACTTTCAGTATGTTGCACTGTTCCGGTTTTCGATGAAAAATGGCTGCACCCTGCTTTTGCCTTATATGCGGAAGTATTCCCAAACACAAGACACAGGAGACAGTCTCCGTGCTCTGGCTTCTCCTTGCTAGCTGCTAGTCAAAGGCTGGGCAGTGGACTACTTTGCAATTGTTGACCTTCTAGACACCTGGAGTCAGTAGAAACAACTACAGAATTTGGTACTTTTAAAGGAAACAATAAAATTCCGTCGGTACTACTGGGTACCAATTCACGTAAATTTACTGTATTGGCTCAAACACATTGCAGGGCAGAAAGCACTCGGAATAGACTTAGCCAGACTGCTTTGAGTTAATGTTACAATTATCTATGCCAATAAAGCAAGAAGAAAGCAGTCAAAAGCACAGTAAAGATTCACTTTTGAAAATGCGCTTAATTGGATATGCCATAGACTTGCTAATAATTAGCATCAGCGATATTACCTGACGATTTCAACGCCTCCAAATCTCAAACAGCTAGTGTGTAATAAGTACAATACTTACAGTAAAAACACTTGGTGGAGCTCAAATGCAGGTTAGGAAGTTTTGACTAGGCCTAAGGCATTGCAATACATTGCAATGCTTGTCGACTCTAATTGTCCATTCCTGGCCCACAAACTGATCATAATTAGTGGAAACCTTCTCCAGTTCGCGATTTAGTTCAGACATCACCACAGTCTGAGTGCCTACAGCCCTGCCCAACCCATCAACCATGACGCGTAGCTTCTGGGTACCTTAAATGGCTGCTGTCGCCTTCAAACCAGGGCAACGCTCAATCCAATCAGCAGATGGCCTATTACAAGTACTGTTTACAGCCCTACTATTTCATATTTCCCTGAATTGAGCTACCAGTGGAGATTGCACTAAAAATAATGATTTTGTTTCATTTAGGGTAGGTTCTATCTTTTCATAGCTCACCAAAGGCTAAATAAATACATCAATCCAATTGACAGGTCTGTTTATTCTTATTGAACTGCATGTATTCATGGATGTAATAGCAATCATTTTTTAGCGTTTATATGAATTGCAAACATTTATTTCTAGGGTGGAAGTCTATAATTTAGGAATTCAGGAACAAATATATACATACAACCTTACTAATTGCAGGTTTCACGACGAACATATGCTCTTTGTAGCCATCAACAAGCTTTAGGCTTAATTCTGGTTGGATTTATGACCATAATATTATGATCATTCTCTAAGGTTTTTAGGGCTTGGTCTTTTGAAGTAAACAGGTATTTTAGAACCTTCAACACCCACCACATATCCAGAACACATTCGAACTTGTGAAGATTAGTGCACTGTATAATCACCCCATGCTGCAAAAGGAACAATTTAACATTATCTTACAGTGAGTTAATTGCGATTTGCAAACGTTCCATGTATACAGGCATGGAAATTTCTAATTAATTACAATTAAGGGAATGATAATTGGATGTAAGCTTTGTAACTGTATGAACCCATTACAAGCATAACCAAGGCTAAGTATTGACTTGTAGAAAGCATTAAAAGTGCATCAATATGTTGTATATGCGTTTTACCTGGGGCATTAAAAGAAAACACGGCGCAGTTAGCAAGATGATTATTCCCATAAAACAATTTAGCAGCCATGACAACCATGTCTGTGCTAACTTGTGTCAGGTTGTTATTACTGTAAGTGGCACAAAGCCATTGCGACATATCATGAGCCTGTCAGTGCTTCACTGTGCAAATGTAAGTAAGCATAATTACTTGCAAGCCCTGTTCCTCAAGCAAATACAATAAAATGCTTCTTTTGGGCCAAAACACACCACAGCTATGTTTGTGCTCCTCAAAATACATGTTATAACTTTAAAGCATTGGAAACTGCTCTCAGTATGATGCAGTATAGCTACATCATTGCCAATTACGAACACAGTGATAAAGATGTTCACAGTGTTGAAAAGAACCGAAAAGTACTACATTTGTATTGCAAAATAACATATGTATCAAGCTGTTGTTTTTTTGTTGTAGTATTGTATTTATTGCAGTGGCTAAAATGTGACTGTGTTAACAAAATTTCTTTCTCAGATAGACCTGATACATATGGAATGACAAAATTTTTGCATCTCTCACCTTTTTCCTCCTCATCCACTCTATTCTTGTTATTTCTGGAACCGGATGCACTTTTCTCAAACGACCAGCTGGGCTGCTCACAGGTTTTGAGGGCTTCCCTCATATGTCTATGCGCTTTCTCTTTGGCCTGTGGGCTGGTAGGAACATTATCAGCTCTGTATTGTAGGGTTCTGATAACGCCCAGTTTGTGGTGTGAGTCAAAAAGTAGGTATTGATCGGCATGTGTGGGTTTTCGCTAAATCCCAACATTGAAGCCCCTGTTTTCTCCAATGTGGACACCACAGTCCAAAAAAGGCAACTTACTGTATTGGAATCAATTAATCAATCAATGTTTGTTTATATAGCCCTTAATCACACATTTCTCAAAGGGCTGCACAAGCCACAACGACATCTGACATCAGATCCCACATCAGAACAAGAAAAAACTCAACTCATTGGACGTAATGAGAAACCTTGGCATTATTGTCATTCCATATGTATCAGGTCTATCTGAGAAACTCAGAAGCATTTTTAACTAACACAACATCCAAGTACACTTCAAACCAGGCAAAAAAACAACCTGAGACAGAGACTGGTGCATCCTAAATACCAGACACCCTACACCCACAAAAACAATCTGGTGTATGCTATCCAGTGTAATGATGAATGCACTGAGTCATATATTGGGGAAACAAAAAAAAACACTAAGCCGACGATTGATTGAATGCCCTGAGAGGTCAAGGAGTTATCTGCGCATTGAATCCATGCTCCAACAGTACAGGGAAAATATTTTTAAGGCAGCTCTTTTATTGAACGTCATATGATGGTAGAGTAATAATGAAGTGGCCAATGATTGTAAATCATTCCCTACAGGTGTCCTCTCACCAAATACAACATGTGAATCCATAATGGTCTATCCAGACATGAAATTGCATCTGATTTTGCAGCTGTCCAGAATGGAGCCTACCTTTGTTCATTTATAAGTCTACATTTTTTTTTTGATTGTTTTTATTCCCGTGGAGGCGAGACAGACGTAAGATGTACTTCCAGCCCCCAGGCACAAGCCGAGCTACATGTGCGAGGCGTGACTGCTGCTGTCTTCCTTTCCTATTTCACATGCCAGTTAGCGCGCTTTTATTTCATTTATGTCAGAACTACAATGGTGTCGTTTATCCTTGGGAATGTTCTCTGTCGGAGTGCTCAAAGAAACTTCCATTTCAAATGGAGCTCTGCGGGTCCTGCAGGCCGCAAGAATAATCCGGGATAGACTTTCAGCCTTAATCTTGTGCTTTAAGACTGAAGCTGAAAATTATGTTTCCTAACGATCTTAAAGATGTTAAAAGGAAAAACACATCATACTTTGAAGTCAAGGAGACTTTGTCGCCCATGGAATCGCATCAAAGTAGAAAATTTGTGCAAGGATCAGGCCAAGAAGATCCGGCTCAATTTCGATGCAATAGTCGCTTTTTCTTGCAGCTTGTTTGTCATCGGCTCACTTGATTGGATCTACGGGTTCCTCTTTCCTTTGCTTTTGAGTGATTACCGTAACCATGACAACAAAGGCAACCTAATATAAATGGGAAAGAAGGGCATATTAATGTATATAACACTGTTAAGAAGGTGAATGGTATAGGCATCATCATTTCGCCAATGTGAACATTTAACAATGCACTATGTGTCTTAAAGCCTGTTTAAAGGATGTGTGATCAAGAGTGATTTGCTATTTAAGAGAGCATATTGTGTGTGACAGAGCAAGTCTGCCTCTCTGAGCAGTGTCATTTCACGGTCCCAGCCACCCCGGCATCAGCTTTAGTGCGGCATGCAAATTGCTGTAATAATTGAGACCTTTTAAACCTGGACGGACGTCTGTAGAAATGCTTGCCCAGTACATGTTCGGGAAAATAAATCTATTTTTTCTTTATAGCATTAATTCTTGACTTTATCCAGGGTCAAGTCCTTCTTGCTTAATATCCCACAATGATAGGCATAAGCATACAGCACTTACAGATCCTGTTAGATAATCCAGCTCCCAGTGGTCCTAGAAGACCTTTGATAGTCATTCAAATGAATTGTGTACATACTGGTTAGTCCTTGTTGTAAAAAAAACTGTATCTCAGTCACCACTATTTACTTTTCACTCAAGTAAGAACCCCCTCTTTGCCACGTGGTAGAGGCTTTGCTTTCAGCGCGTTACGGTAATCGACTCTAAAGTTAATTAAAACTGCATTTATTCGGCACTCCTCCAGATTATTACAACGTGCATCACATTCTTCCTTCCTGGCTCACTACCATGCTTGCTTTCCTCGAGGGCATGTAAGCATACGGACGAGAGTAGCAGAGTTTCAATCCTTTAACTATGCCATCTCTGTACGTGCAATACAATACAACAAATAAGAATGATATAAAATAATTTCCCTTGTGGATCAATAAAGTTTGTCTGCGTCTACCTGAATATAATTTTGAACATCTCGTTTTTCGTATGCCTAATTTTGTCATATTTCACTGGCTAATATTTAGCAAAAGTTTTGACCCGCTTTTCCTATACTGTCTCAGTTGTTGTACAGCCAAACACTGGGCGTAACAAACTAGTCTGTTTTCCTATGTATCATTCCACGGATTCAAGTGCCCAAACAATGTATCCCAGGCATTGATAACTCTGTTTCTTAGCTTTTTTATTCAGTATGACTGCAAAATATTGCATCATGGGTTCAAAGATACTTTCCCTTCCTTCTTTAGGAAGTTGGAATTCCCTCCAGCAGCGCCAAAACAAAAATGTATGGATTTGTTCCACTCCGTAATACGTAATCACTAAAGAGGGCGCCTTTTATTTTGACGCCATCAGCCGTCGCGTCATCGTGACAGCTACAGACTATAAGTGAGCTATGTGTACTTGCTGTTTCTTTGATTGATTGATTGAAACTTATATTAGTAGATTGCCCAGTTCTGTACATATTCCGCACAATTGACCACTAAATGGTACACACCCGAATAAGTTTTTCAACTTGTTTAAGTTGGGGTCCACGTAAATCAATTCATCAATTCTACCGCACTCGTGAACAAATGATAATGAATACATGCATCGCAACTCACATACGTACTTGGTTAGCCAGAGGCGTAGCATAAGGAGACTTTTTAAGTTTCCGTATGTAAATACTTGGACAATACATCGACTTTGAGACATGATGCATTTGACCTGATGATAATCCTTGATAAACTAGTTTGAACAAAATGTTTTTTCTATTATTCATATGACTACTACTTTTCAGTTTTGTAAAAATTGACTATTATGTGTGAGGTCCTTAATTCTTTAATTTAAGAATTATGCCATCAAGTTAAGATAAACATTGTGATGGGTGGTACAATGTGAATGAAGGATACTTTATTTGATTTATTTTACTTGTATTTTTATTGTACTACTTATAGGCCATATGCTCTTTTATGTTGTTTTTATCTAAGTTTCAATATTTAATGTTGTCACTCCATGGAAAAATGTTCTAAACATATTTTATTGATATGCATATCATATGACACACTGCAATCTTTTGAATTCAGATAAATGCCAAATGTTATGTTGGATACTTCTCTTGTTGCTTTATTTGTGTTCGACTTTATTAGATTGATTTATATTAATGTTTAGCGTTGCCAAACCGGAGCGGGAGGTGATAGAGAGAGACAAAAAGGAAAACATATAGGGGGAAATTGCAGGGACAAGAGGGGGATAAGACGATAAGACAGAGAGACAACAACAATAACCACAACTACAGAACAGCATCAGTAAATAGGATAAGTACAAATATGATATGAAAAGTCATAACAAAGAAGCGGTTAGTGGACTAAATATCAATAATACAGACATGACAATGAACTTTATTGCACTACAAATGTAGCAATAAAAATACTAATATAAATACCACTATCGATAATAAATAATAACAATAATTACCTTCTTTTTTGTGTATATAACTTTTAATGATGGTTCTTTGGTCACACATCTTCAAGCCAGTTTTTGGTTCCTCTCGAAAATGGTTTGTTTTGAGAGGTGGAGTTGTTAAATGCAAATGAAGCCCTTCTTATTATACGTCCTTCACGCTGACTAGCCTTTTAGCCCCACCCCGGCAGCATTCTTTACTGCAATATTTTTTTTGTTCTGTTTTGCCAAGAGCATATATGGAATATGGACATCAATGCCGGGGTACCGAAAGTAAGAAAGCCCGGCTGCGAATGTTGGTACTATAAGTGAAGGTTAAACCTCTACTGAGTCATTATCTCCATCCATCCATCCATTTTGTACTGCTTTTCCCTTTCGGGGTCGCGGAGTGTGCTGGAGCCTATCTCAGCTGCATCCGGGCTCTCTATTCTTTATCATGTTAAAAGGGACCTATAATGCAAAACTTTTTTTTTACCAATTGCAACCTGCTTATGTGTATTTGGGTCCTGGAAATTTTAAATAAAACTGTGGAGTCATTGCCTTACTTGCCAACTCTCCCGGTTTTAAAAATCTCCCGAAATTCAGGTGGAGCTGGAGGCCACGCCCCCTCCAGCTCCATGCGTACCTGAGTGAGGACAGCCGGTTTTCACGTCCGCTTTCCCACAATATAAACAGCGTGTCTACCCAATGACCTTATAACTGTAGAATGATCAAGGGTGAGTTCTTGGTTTCTTATGTGGGTTTATTGTTAAGCAGTTTCATTAACGTCCTCCCGGCGCGGTAACAACACACAACAACAGCAGTAACATTTTCATCTACCGTAAAGCAGTTCGTCTGCCGTAAACAGCAAATATGTGACACTCTTAAACAGGACAATACTGCCATCTACTGTAGATGCATATGGTTAGAAAAATAGTGACAGAGAATAGAACAACGATGGACAATTCAACCCTTAACTCAACAATGAGTAGATGAGTGTTATGTGTGTGTATATGTGTAAATAAATGAACACTGAAACTCAAGTATTTATTTGATTTATATAAATATATATATATATATATATATATATATATATATATATATATGTGTATATATATATATATATATATATATATATATATATATATATATATATATATATATATATATATATATACAAGACTGTCTCAGAAAATTTGAATATTGTGATAAAGTCCTTTATTTTCTGTTATGCAACTAAAAACATGAAAATGTCATACATCCTGGATTCATTAGACATCAACTGAAATATTGCAAGCCTTTTATTATTTTAATATTGCTGATTATGGCATACAGCTTAGGAAAACTCAAAAATCCTATCTCAAAAATGTAGAATATTTTGTCAGACCAAGTAAAAAAAAAGATTTATGACAGCAAAACAAAATCAAACATTATATATATATATATATATATATATATATATATATATATATATATATATATATATATATATATATAACTAGAATTCACTGAAAGTCAAGTATTTCTTATATATATATGTATATACTGTGTATGTATATATATATATATATATATATATATATATATATATATATATATATATATATATATATATATATATATATATATATATATATATATATATACACACATTGGGGCAATAAAGTATTTAGCACCGATTGTGCAAGTTCTCCCACTTAAAATGATGACAGAGGTCTGTAATTTTCATCATAGGTACACTTCAACTGTGAGAGACAGAATGTGAAAAACAAATCCAGGAATTCACATTGTAGGAATTTTAAATAATTTATTTGTAAATTATGGTGGAAAATAAGTATTTGATCACTTCAAACAAGGAAGATCTCTGGCTCTCACAGACCTGTAACTTCTTCTTTAAGAAGCTTTTCTGTCCTCCACTCGTTACCTGTATTAATGGCACTTGTTTGAACTTGTTATTAGTATAAAAGACACCTGTCCTCAGCCTCAAACAGTCAGACTCCAAACTCCAATATGGCCAAGACCAAAGAGCTGTCAAAAGACACCAGAAAAATAATTTGAGACCTGCACCATACTGGGAAGAATTAATCTACAATAGGCAAGCAGCTTGGTGTGGAAAAAATAAACTGTGAGAGCAATCAGAAAATGGAACACATACAAGACCACTGATAATCTCCCTCGATCTGGGGCTCCACGAAAGATCTAATCCCGTGGGGTCAAGATGATCATGAGAACGTTGAGCAAAAATCTCAGAACCACACGGGGGGACTGGTGAATGAACTGCAGAGAGCTGGGACCAAAGTAACAAATGTTACGATCAGTAACACATAACGCCGACAGGGAATCAAATCCTGCAGTGCCAGACGTGTCCCCTTGCTTAAGCCAGTGCATGTCCAGGCCCGTCTGAAGTTTGGCAGAGAGCACATGGATGAAACAGCAGAGGATTGGGAGAATGCCATGTGGTCAGATGAAACCAAAATATAACTTTTTGGTATAAACTCGTCGTGTTTTGAGGAAGAAGAATACTGAGTTGCATCCCAAGAACACCATACCTACTGTGAAGCATGGGGGTGGAAACATCATGCTTTGGGGCTGTTTTTTTGCTAAAGGGACAGGACGATTAATCCGTGTTAAGGAAAAAATGAATGGGGCCATGTATCGTGAGATTTTGAGCCAAAATCTCTTTCCATCAGTGAAAGCTTTGAAGATGAAACGTGGCAACGAAGGAGTAGCTCCGTAAGAAGCATTTGAAAGTCCTGGAGTGGCCTAGCGAGTCTCCAGACCTCAACCCCATAGAAAATCTGTGGAGGGAGTTGAAAGTCCGTGTTGCTCGGCGACAGCCTCAAAACATCAATGCTCTCGAAAAGATATGCATGGAGGAGTGGGCCAAAATACCAGCTACTGTGTGTGCAAACCTGGTAAAGACCTATAGTAATCGTTTGACCTCTGTTATTGCCAACAAAGGTTATATTACAAAGTATTGAGTTGAATTTTTGTTCTTGACCAAATACTTATTTTCCACCATAAGTTACAAATAAATTCTTTAAAATTCCCACAATGTGAATTCCTGGATTTTTTTCATTCTGTCTCTCACAGTTGAGGTGTACTTATGATGAAAATTACAAACCTCTGTCATCATTTTAAGTGGGAGAACTTGCACAATCGGTGGCTGACTAAATACTGTTTTGCCCCACTGTATATGTACAGTATATATATTTATATATGAAATACTTGAATTGGCGAATTGTAGCTGTAAATATACTCCTCCCCTCTTAACCACGCCCCCAACCACACACCCCGCCCCACCCCCGACCACAACCCCCACCCCCCACCTCCGAAATCGGAGGTCTCAAGGTTGGCAAGTATGGTCATTGCAGAGATATTTATAAAACAGTCTTGCCTTCCTTTCTACTTCCTCCAAATAGATACTTTTAATGGTGGGCTTGGTGTAATAACAGTAATAACAGTACGTTAGAAATGTGTGAATGATTACATGTTAGCAATGTTAGCCTGAGTTGTTGTGTAGCTAGGTTAGCCTTCTACTGTGATAATAAAATCATTGTCTGGCAAAATGAAGAATGATTTTCCTAAAAACTACTTGTAATTGGATCAATGAGAATTTTGAATTCGTCTTTTTTTTCCACCAAAGAACCAACAATACATGTTATGTAGACTAAAATTAAGTGTTTTTTTTTTTTAAATTATAAACAAAAATCATAATTTGACGCTTTTAATGCTGTTACATTAGTGCTGCTTTGAAACCTTGTAAATAGTAGCAATCCTAACAGTTAGCAATGCAGCGACACGGGCTATTTAACAGATTATAGTACTAACTGAAAACTAGCTAAATTATTATTTATGGTGCTGGAGGATGGCGGCACTATTGTACTACAGTTGAAGGCTAAGCTGGCTACACAACAATTAAAAGTAGGTTTTCCCTGTGTTTGGCAATAAACTAGTTAGTATTATAATCTGTCATTACGTTTGCAATGTCGCTTGTAGCGTGGTTTACTGCAGCCGGCTTGAGCCTCCAAGTGTTCAAAGCAGCAGCAGTGAGAGTATTAACATTATAAAGAATAGAAAATCATTTTACTGTCAATATAGACCTGCATATGTCCATGATTTAGCAGTGGAGAGATACACTCTGTAGAAGTTTAACCTTAGTGTATATATATGTATAGACCTGCAGCCTGGCACCTGATACCTTTCTCTCACCCGTCCGAATAGTCTCGTTATCGCGCCGACAATAAAACATGGTGAGCCCGGTGATATTGGTATATAATCTGGGTTGTTGTGTTGTGATGAAAGTCACTCAAAACGGATGCCTGGTGCCGTTCATCTATGTCCTAAGTGCACAATAAAAGCAAGAAAGCTTCAAAAATAAAAAAAAATTACAAATCATTGCTGCCAGGTGGGGGGTGCTGACTCAGCGTGAGGGGGCAGTGAAAAGGGGTTCATTACCATCTAACAACTCAATCTGTGCATTGTTTTCACCAAAGGACCAACAGTAGATGTTATGTAGACTAGAATGAACTGTTTGAAAAAATCATATTTTGACTTTTAATGCTGTTACTGCACTGCTGCTTAGAAACCTTGTAAACAGTAGCAATCCTAACAGTAGGCAATGCAGCGGCACAGGCTATTTAACAGATTATAATACTAACTGAATACTTACTAAATTTTTACTTAGGGTGCCAGAGGACATTGTCACTATTGTCCTACAGATGAAGGCTAAGCTAGCTACACAACAATTAAAGGTAGGTATTCATCAATCTATCCATGTACTGTATCTTTTTCCGCTTATCTGAGGTCGGGTCGCGGGGGAAGCCCAGACTTCCCTCTCCCCAGCCACTTCGTCCCGCTCTTCCCGGGGGATCCCGAGGCGTTCCCAGGCCAGCCGGGAGATATAGTCTTCCCAACGTGTCCTGATTCTTTCCCGTGGCCTCCTACCGGTCGGACGTGCCATAAACATCTCCCTAGGTAAGCGTTCGGGTGGCATCCTGACCAGATGCCCGAACCACCTCATCTGGCTCCTCTCGATGTGGAGGAGCATCGGCTTTACTTTGAGCTCCTCCTGGATGGCAGAGCTTCTCACCCTATCTCTAAGGGAGAGCCCCGCCACCCGGCGGAAGATGCTCATTTCGGCCGCTTGTACCTGTGATCTTGTCCTTTCGGTCATAACCCAAAGCTCATGACCATAGGTGAGGAGGGAACGTAGATCGACAGATAAATTGAGAGCTTTGCCTTCCGGCTCAGTTCCTTCTTCACCACAACGGATCGATATAGTGTCCGCAAGACGCCGCACCGATCCGCCTGTCGATCTAACGATCCACTCTTCCCCTACTTGTGAACAAGACTCCAAGGTACTTGAACTCCTCCACTTGGAGCAGGGTCTCCTCCCCAACCCGGAGATGGCACTAAAAGTAGGTATTCTTTTTGGAAAATCAATTTTTTGTGAAAGTCTGTGGTTGAAGTAGGACTAAACTTCGCACACACTCAGAGCAACTTCCTCACATTTAAAAATTACGTTGCCACGAATCACAAAAGTTAAAAGTAAGGCAATTTTTACTTCAGATTAGGTTGAAAGTTAATGTCATGACTTGTTCTGGTTAAAGCAAACAAACAACAAAGTATTTTCCTTCATTGGGTTTCATTGTGCAGATGATGTTGTGGTGCAACAGGATTTAAATAAATTTAAATAGGCTGCAAGGACACCAAACAAACAAAACTCTAAACCAACCGTTTGGAGAAAGGAAGGAAGGGAAGATTGCTTTATAAATATCTTTGTAATGCTTCCATGGTTTGATTTCAAATTTTCTGGACTTTTTCAAGTAGATTGCAACGTAAAAAATACGTGTTCAGATTTGTACGTGCAAAAACTTTAATACATCTGAATTTTTACACTGTTTTCTGGATTTGAACATACTGTACGTCTATTTTTACCGGGAGAGCCACGCAACTGTTACTAGAAATTGACAAAGCTTTGTTTTTCAACCATTAGAACGAAGAAAGTGAGAGTGAAGGACAGTGCTGAGAAGAAGACGCATTTGATACTCAAAGGATTAAAAAAAAAAAAAATCATCAAAAATCTGACTGACCGTGTAGCCAACTTGCATTGCACCGCTAGTCCATACTGAAGCAGAAGGTTTCTAACGCCAACCAAAGTCATTAAAATAATATTTAACCAGAGGACATTTATTCATGAAAGTATGGAGATACTGCTGATGATGTGTTTGACAGAGAAGCAGCTCAAAGGAGTTACCAAAGAAGTTCACTCTCCAAGGTAAATGCTGAACATTATTATTACATTACTCCATAAAACTACTGTATGTGAGTAGTACATTATATTATATTGTTTTTCCGTCAATATTTCTTATCTAAAAATTAGATTTTCTTTTTAAAAGGCATCTTACACGTTAAAATTGTGTTTTGGTGGGCAAAGCACCGATTAAATTGAATTCAATTAATTTCAAGTGTTCTGAGTCACGAGCTCTGTGATAGACCCAAGTAAGCTCGTAAGTTGAGATACTACTATTTTTACCATTGTTTTTCTTTAAAAATATGTAAATTGTTTAATATGAAATGTGTTTTGTGTTAATATTATACAATGTATGGAACAGACTTAAAATGTTAACATTATTTTTTAAAGCACAGATGGTTGGTTATTGTTCGATTTTGGAAACCAAGTAAATACTCTATTTTTAAAATAGAAAATTACTCTTACGGTAATTTTCTTTTCTTTTTATCCCATCACATTAAACCCAGGTCTCTCGTAATGAACCGCAGCTCCTCAGTGCTGACACCAGACCATGATGTTATTTGACTTTAGGCAGGACACAACTATCTTGGTATTCACCTGCTGGCTATTCAGACAATAATGCCTGTCTGTTGACTTATTTTATCAGACAGTACATCCATACTGATTAGAGGTGGGAATCTTTGGCCACCTCAAGATTCGATTACGATTAGTATTCAGGAGCTACGATTCGATTAAAAATCGAGGAAACACTTAAGTATGGGTAACATATTCACCATTATATAGTTGCTTATTAACATGCAAATTAATAACATATTGGCTCTTAATTAGTCATTATTAAGTACTTATTAATGCCTTATTCTGCATGGTCTTATTATACAACCAGTAAGCTGGTAGTACCTTAGTATGGGGAACATATTCACCATTACTAACCCTAACCCTCTAACCCTAACCGTAGCCCTAACCAAATAACTCTATATTAAGTAT
Source organism: Nerophis ophidion (assembly GCF_033978795.1). Classification (NCBI taxonomy): domain Eukaryota; kingdom Metazoa; phylum Chordata; class Actinopteri; order Syngnathiformes; family Syngnathidae; genus Nerophis; species Nerophis ophidion. The sequence continues at coordinate 56,562,271 of NC_084614.1, forward strand.
TTATTACTTGGAATACAGCAGGAACTTGGCTTCACGCTGACACCAAGGAAGTCGAGTCGACAACCGGCAGTGTTCCTAACAGACCTTGCCTATGTGGATAACGTCAGTCTTCTCTCCAACAACGTGGAACAAGCACAAGAACTACTACACAGGGTAGAGCGAGGGTGTGCCAAGATTGCCCATAGGCTAAATGCCAAGAAAACTGAGGTCATGACCTACAACGTTCCACCAGAACATCAAACTCTGGTAACAGCAGAAGGCACTGTGCTGAAAGAACTTGAGGACTTCAAATTCCTGGGCGCATGGGTCAACTCAACTGAGCAAGATCTAAAAGTGAGGAAGGCACTTGCATGGAGGGCCCTGAACGGCATGACCAGTGTATGGAACTCCAACCTCCCCCGCCAAATCAAACTCAGGTTCTTCTACACTACAGTTGAGTCCGTTCTCCTCTATGGCAGCGAATGCTGGACCCTGAAGCCAACCCTGTAGAAGTCTCTGGATGGATGCTAAACCAGGATGCTGCATGCAGTGCTTAACATCAACAAAAGTGCGCACGTAACCAACCGAATCCTCTACAAGAGAATATCAAGGGTGAGCCAGAAGATTGCTGTAAGGAGAATGAGACTAGCAGGACACTGCTGAAAACATCAGGAGCTGCCAGACAGAAAATTGGTGCTGTGGTAACCAACACATGGGCATCAATCAAGAGGACGTTCCACACTAACATACATGGACATACTCAAGAAGGTTGCAGGAGCTCAGATGGCCAACGAACTGGCGAGAAATGGGATGACTGGAAGCAACGGTGGAAGGCTCGTCTGAGGACGACCTAGAGAAAGATAGACTTAGAATATGTTCCCCTTGTGTCCAAATAACTCTAAATTAAGTCGTTGTTACTTAAAATATGTTTCCCAGACTGAAGTGTTACCAAAATTGATTATTGATGCATCCTTAATTCATGTATATTGTTGCAGTTTTACATTTCTTTTTATTTCACTAAATAAACGTTTGTTACTTGCAACCTAGAAAAACCCCCAATTCATTTATAACAAAAAAACAGTTAAGCTAATTCCCACATTTATCAAATTAATGAAAATGTTTGCAAAACTGGACCATAAGTGTCCAATAGCAAAGGAGCTGGTCGGATCTCTCGGTGAAGTGGCTCGCTGCAGTCAGCCAAATTTTAGCATTAGTTTTTTTAGAATAAATAAACTGATTATTGACATTTGCTGCGGACGCTGCACCGATCCGTTGTGGTGAAGAAAGAGCTGAGCTGGAAGGCAAAGCTCTCAATTTACCGGTCGATCTTTGTTCCCATCCTCACTTATGGTCATGAGCTTTGGGTCATGACCGAAAGGACAAGATCACGGGTACAAGCGGCCAAAATGAGTTTCCTCCGCCGTGTGGCGGGGCTCTCCCGTAGAGATAGGGTGAGAAGCTCTGTCATCCGGGAGGAGCTCAAAGTAAAGCCGCTGCTCCTCCACATCGAGAGGAGCCACATGAGGTGGTCCGGGCATCTAGTCAGGATGCTACCCGAACGCCTCCCTAGGGAGGTGTTTATGGCACGTCCGGCCGGTAGGAGGCCACGGGAAAGAATCAGGACACGTCGGGAAGACTATGTCTCCCAGCTGGCCTGGGAACGCCTTGGGATCCCCTGGCAAGAGTTCAACAAAGTGGCTGGGGAGAGGGAAGTCAGGGCTTCCCTGCTTAGGCTGCTGCCCCCGCGACCTGACCTCGGATAAGCGGAAGAAGATGGATGGATGGATGGACATTTGTTAATCTATTCTATAATCGTCACTGTCCAAATTGCGTTGCATTTAAAAATGTATAATTTCCCCCACCTCTAATACTGATACACAAGCCTTACATTGACAACTCTGTTATATCCAAGCTGTATTATCTCATTTCTGATCCGTAGGAAAATGGTTGCTAAAGTGTGAAGTGCTTTGACTTTTGCGAGACACTGTACTCACTTGCGTTGCTTTTTCGAGAAATACATGTACCCCACAAATGGAGCAGCCTGCCCCTTGCAATCAAAAATGTCCTCTGTTTTTCATGCTTTGTTTTTCTTCTTTCTCTGAGTGAGTCACAAGCCCCAGCATCCTCTCACCACTCATCACAGCTCCATTTCAAAGGTAGAAAAGCTTGGGTATGCTAAAATAAATATCATGTTATCTTGTCTTATAGTAAAACACCAACCAGTAACACATAATCTAGGACAGGTCAACATCTCCCAGCATTTTTACAGCTTCTTAGCCTGTTAGGCACGAGAGTAAAAGTTGTGACATTTACATAGACGTGAAAAGAGAAGAAGTGCCTCAGGCAAATGGCGTCTCTTTGACTTACTTTTGCTGCCTTGTCCTTGCTTCTCACATTAAAAATGCTCCTCTTGTGTGTTTTGCTTTTTGAGCCTCAAAAGAATACACTGCATGTGTGTTCTACAAAACAGGTTCTCTTTAATTTCATTGTGCCCGAAAGAATTGCAATGTTGGTTCATGTGGCCCAGTTCTTTTTTTCTTTTTTTTTTTTTACATGTAAGTAGCAGTGGGAGGGTGCTATAATGGAGGAAGGGATTAATGGGGGAAAAAAGCTGAGTCCCATCAACTGAATCAAAGCGAATTATCCAATTCACCAGCACGTGTGTTTGAGAGAAATAACACCACATTCTTCCCCTTTTTTGTCAGCTGATGAATCTCTAAAAATGATGGATGACATCGCTATGTCTTTTAAAAGTTGGTAGGACTGAATTGAAAGTAGCACCCTCATTCCACTCTGCACCACTCGTGGATTAATCTTGTTATTCTTCAAAATCAAACCATTATCCCGCAACGAACCCATTTTTGGCAATTCAACCCTAGCAACCCACATGGTTAAAAATGAGAAAGAAGACCCATGTGATTTCTCCTGGCCAATCAAACAAGAGCAAACAACAATGACGATATATTTCGATTGTGAACAAAGTACAAACTATAGTTATTAACCCCGTGATGTTAATTTAAAAAAAAATCTATAATTTTAATTCTATTGATTTATTTTAAACACCTCTTTTTTAAAATATTACAACATGTAATTTAGTTCAAATACTCATACAGTTTTGATCAAAAGTTTACATACACTTGTAAAGAACATAATGTCATGGCTGTCTTGAGTTTCCAATAATTTCTACAACTCTTTTTTTTGTGATACAGTGATAGGAGCACATATTTGTTGGTCACAGAAAACATTCATGAAGTTTGGTTCTTTTATGAATTTATTATGGGTCTACTGAAAATGTGACCAAATCTGCTGGGTCAAAAGTATACATACAGCAATGTTAATATTGGGTTACATGTCCCTTGGCAAGTTTCACTGCAATAAGGCACTTTTGGTAGCCATCCACAAGCTTCTGGTTGAATTTTTGACCACTCCTCTTGACAAAACTGGTGCAGTTCAGCTAAATGTGTTGGTTTTCTGACATGGACTTGTTTCTTCAGCATTGTCCACACGTTTACGTCAGGACTTTGGGAAGGCCATTCTATTACCTTCATTCCAGCCTGAGTTAGCCATTCCTTTACCACTTTTGACCTGTATTTGGTATCATTGTCCTGTTGGAACACCCAACGCCGCCTAAGACCCAACCTCCGGACTGATGACTTTAGGTTGTCCTGAAGAATTTGGAGGCAACCCCTTTTTTTCATTTTCCCATTTAAAGCACCGGTTCCATTGGCAGCAAAACAGGCCCAGAGCATAATACTACCACCACCATGCTTGACGGTGGGAATGGTGTACTTAGGATTAGAGGCCTCACCTTTTCTCCTCCAAACAAATTGCTGGGTATTGTGGCCAAACAGCTACATTTTTGTTTCATCTGACATCACATGGACAAAGATGGCGGAAAGTTCTGTGGTCAGTTTACCTATCTTGTTCGTCATCCTTTAATAAATATCCAATTAAATAATGATTATTTTTCAATTGTCCAATGCCGTTATTTCAGACTAATTGCAATATTTGGGCTATGGTGTCTCGGATCGTGATGGACTGATATGATAGCTCATTAGAATGCAAGCAGCACACAGTGGGTGCTGTGCATGTTTATTAGATTGATAAATACTAGCCACAGCGGCGCTTTCGCTCAAATATGCGACAGGATATCTAATGATTAGTCACACGGTTACGTGACTGAGCCTGCAAACATGGACAGCTGGACTGGGAGTCTTTAACGGGCTTGAAGAAATTGCCAAACTCTTCTCCTTAAATATGCCATCATTCAAGATTTCCAACGCTGTGGTTGCATATTGTCTAAGATTAGATGAGGAGCAGTGACGCCAGCCGGTGCTCGTTTCTGACCAGTGACGTGCGGTGAGGTTCATACCTGGTGAGGCACTGACATTTTAACAAGAAAAAGAAGATAATCAAAATTCAAACCCGTCTTAGTCTCATTAAAGGGGTAATACACTTTTTTTAATTTTAACTTTTCCCGTCATTCACAAATGTTAATTGAGACAAGAACCCACAAGTCGATCTTTTGTGTGTGCATTCTAAATCTTAAAAAAAACTGCTAACAAGAGGTGTCCAACAATTAAGTTTTGGGGGATACGTTCTGCAAAGACCTTTAAAAATTAAAAAAAAAAAAAAAACGCTGGGGAACTGCACTTTTTCGTTTTCAATCGTTATGAAATACGGATGGATTTTTTTGAATGCATTCTAAATTTTACAATAACATGAATAAAAGTCCGCTTACAGCGGAGGTCCTCTCTTTCGCCCACAAAATCCAATAAATAACCATTCTCAATACGCCAACAATACTCCATTTAAATTTTGTGACGTGAATATTCACCAAGTATTAATGATATTGTTATTATAAGACCTAATCCAGACAAACTATATAGAGCAAGTCATCATTGTGTGGTCTGCCACTTTCTCACTTTCCTGCTTCCTGTAAGTTTATTGTAGATCATAACTCATGCCTCTCACCTGGACAGAAGACGTCTGGGGAAGTAATCCGACAAGTTGGGACACTTTAACAGTCATTTAGGACCTGATAGTTCACAAGGATTATGACACATTTTTAATCCAAATGGGAATATATGAACATCCTAGCAGTCTGCATTCTAATGAAAGCCGACCTTGTACAGTATGTGATGTTTTATTATGTTTTTTGGCTCTCAAAGTCTCTGATGAAGGAAAAAAAGCAAATCTTGTGATGTGATGCATTTAAAAAAAATAAATACTCAAAAAATAGGCTCAAAATGGTCAAAACACGTAAATATTAAATGTTATTATAAATGTGCCTGTGACTACATTACATATATACTTACATCATGTATATAAAACCCTAATGGGGGCATTTGAAAGTTTTTTTAGGGGCTCTATAGGCAAAATTTTACGGATCTCATAGGCTCCATTGTAAGCACACTTTTGATTGCATTTATTTAATATTTAGAATGCATTAAAAAAAAATCCATCCCTCATGTCTTTAATGATGATTTTGAAAGACTTGAAGCTACTATGTAATGTTGTGTCAGGCCCATTATTCAAAATAACATGTAATACTTACGTATTTTGCTCATTTTAGGAATTATCGGAACTTTCTTTGATTTGGTATATATTTCACAGATCGCATAGCAACAGTCACTGTTTTCGTTAACAAAAAAAACAAGTAACACTAACCATGGCAGACTTCATGAGCGCCAACGACTACTTTGGGACATATGTGGACTCAGACCCGTATCTTTTTTAGCCTGAATATACAGAGGGCGAACTACAAGTTTTAGAAGCTGGGTGCTAAGTAGATCGAGCAATAGTGCAACACTAAACCATAATGCAGCACTAGTGCTAAACAAAATACAAACATAACAATTTAGTCACTTACAATGGCCACTCTTACTAGGATGCCGATTGATGGGATGGTTTTATCTTTCAGCACAAGACTTGCGCTCTCTGCTTAGACGGTGACTTCAACATAATCCTCACTTTTCAGGTAAAAAATGCTGGGCTGAAACAAGCATCTTGCAGCATTTCTGGCAATATCTTCGAGTCTAAGTTGAATTTCAAAGTTGACTAACTTCTCGGTTTATGACAACCTTTAACTATAATTATAATAGGCATCAATAGCCTTGTGGTTAGAGTGTCCGCCCTATCAAAATGTGACACATTACCTCTCTGCTTGGCACTCAGCATCAAGGGTTGGAATTGGGAGTTAAATCACCAAAATGATTCCCGGGCGTGGCCACTGCTGCTGCTCACAGCTCCTCTCACCTCCCAGGGGGTGATCAAGAGTGATGGGTCGAATGCAGAGGATAATTTCACCACACTTAGTGTGACAATCATCGGTATTTTAACTTTTCAATTAATAATCTAGCCTTAACTTTTACAAACGCAGAGTCAATTCAGCAGCAGCTCAGTAGCTTGCGTACTTTTATGTGAGCAAGGCAATGTCACTACGCCAGAAAAGTATTTCCTCAGCGTTAGCACTTACAATAGCAATGGAGGTCACGGCATGTAAATTGGGTATTGTTGCCGGTTTGGGATGTTTTTTTAAAGGGGGTTATAGGCAGAATTGATTAATTTCATTACCCGTGTTGTAAGCCGCCTCTAACGAGCAATTTTTCACTATTTAGAACACAGAAAAGAGGAATATATTTGTTCTTGTCTCACATAAGGATTATGAATAATGGATACAATTAAAAAAAAAAAAGTGCAGTTCCCCTTCAAATGTTTTTTATTGAAGCTGAAAACCTTTAGTGGTACCTTTTATTTGTATAGGAAGTCTTTGCGGCTATGAAGCTCTGTTACTTTTTTTTCTTTTTTTTTATAAACGTCCTCCGTAAAGTCCATCAGGCGCTAAAGAATATTAAAAAAAACATTTATTTTTTTTTGTAGTCATAAAGGGGTCTTCAAAAAGAGGGGTCGTTTAATATTTAGGTCCATGTGTTCTCATACGTGCATATGTAACGTACAGAACATGAGTGATTGCAGTATTGTTCTGATTCTTCTGCAATGAGCAACAATTCTCAATCCAGCAAAGAGGAGTGAGAACAATCTCCGAACCTTGAAACAACGCTCCTACTAAGAGCACTAATTAAACGACTTACTCATTTTATGCTTCCGATTTTGAGTTTCACGTTCACTCATCAAACGAAGCGCCCCAGTTGCTGAATGTAGCTGTCTGCATGCTATGCATGTGTACATGACTTATTGTCAACATCCACGCTGAAAATGCGTGTCTTATGATAGAGCTGATCCAGGGTAATTACCTGCCAGTGCATCTGCATCTTCAACATAGGTTGCTGTGTCCACACTCCCATGGGAATGAGAGAAACTGGCTTGCAGAGGAGCTTTTTAGATAGCTTAATATGATATATTTAAATTGACTTGTAGTTTATGTCTATTGCCTTTATTTCACGTTAGCTACATATTTTTTAAATTATTGAACAGAAAAAAAACGCGGGCTTAGAAAGCTATACGTCTATTAAGGTGTTAAGTAAATAATGTATTCAAAAGCCATTAAAAGCAGGTCCATTTGCAAAGCGGGGTCCACACAAGACAGTTGCGTGCCACTAAAACGCAGGAATAAGAAGTGATGACCCTAGTATTTTTCACTCATCTCCTACTTATAGCCTCCCTTCATCTGTCTCCCT